>NC_086320.1:275524728-275824728 GCF_036172605.1 Pelobates fuscus | reverse complement strand
GTTTAATACAGTCCTTATGGTTATCGATAGGTTCACAAAGATGGCACATTTTGTCCCCCTTAAAAAATTACCATCTGCTCAAGATCTAGTTCAAATATTCTTGAGAGAGATCTTTCGGTTGCACGGTGTACCTAAAAGCATAGTATCTGACAGAGGTACCCAGTTTGTTTCTAGGTTTTGGCGTTCCTTTTGTAAGCAATTAGGCATTGAACTCTCCTTTTCGTCGGCGTATCACCCTCAAACTAATGGAGCAGCAGAGAGGGCGAATCAGTCTCTAGAAGCCTATTTACGTTGCTTTATAAATGCCAATCAGTCTAACTGGTGTGAGCTCTTACCCATGGCTGAGTTCGCCAGAAACAACGCCACTCATGAATCTTCTAATCATAGTCCATTCTTTGTAAATCAGGGTTATCACCCCGCTGTTTTTCCTTCTGAATTCTCAGACACGGAAATTCCTGCCTTGAACACCCGTTTGGAATCAATTCATGATACCTGGGATTCCGTCCATTCAGCTCTGCAGAAAGCTTCATTACGAGCAAAGGCCCAAGCTGACAAAAAACGGGGTGCTAATCCTGTATATCTTCCAGGTGACAGGGTGTGGCTCTCCACAAAACATATCAAGCTTAAGGTCCCGTCCATGAAATTTGCCCCTCAGTACATAGGGCCCTTTCGAGTTACCCAACGTATTAATCCAGTGACCTATTCTTTGGCACTTCCGGCTCATATGAGAATTGCAAATACTTTCCATGTGTCTCTGCTCAAGCCCCTTACTTGCAATCGCTACACCAGGTTATCCACTCCTCCTCCGCCCTTGGTAGTGGGTGATCAAGAAGAATACGAAGTCCGTTCTATCATGGACTCCAAATTATCCAGAGGTGTCTTGTCCTATCTCGTTGACTGGAAGGGTTATGGTCCCGAGGAACGTTGTTGGGTTCCTGCTGACCGAGTCCATGCGCCCCGTCTTATCCGGTCATTTCACAACCGCTTTCCTCTTAAGCCGGGTCCTTCCCGCCCGGTGCGCGGTCTTCGAGTGGGGGGTACTGTTGCGGTCACCGGCCCGCCGAGCCTCACGGCCGTGCCCAACCGGCACGGCCACGCCGACAACACGAGCTTACCTGCTCGTCGGCGAGCCGGGAACCGCTCCTTCCGTTCTTCAGGGCATCACGCCCGAATCAAACATGGCGCCGACCACATGGTCGCGCCTAAGAGTAGCTCCGCCCCCGAAAATTATACCAACGTGTGCGTGACGTCACGACGTCAACGCACACGCACGTTTTGGGGTCAGAGGTCGCCCTCTGACCAATCATAGCCTTGAGAGGGGTATTTAAACCCCTAGCTTTTCCCATTACTTTGCCATGTCGTGGTTTCAGTTTCCTGATTTCCTGAGAGTGCTATTTCCGTGATTCTGATTTCCTGGTATCCTGATCCTTGGCGTTTCCCTGGTTATTCTGATCTCTGGTTTCCCTGACTTGGCTTTCCCTTTGACCATTCTCTGTCTCTAGCGTATTAGTCCGGCCATTCTAAGGTCCGGTTTACGCTCTATCCTGTTATTTTCCTTTTCTTACCTATGTATATGTTTACATAGTTTCTGTGTGCTGGACCACATTACTAGTCGTGACAGCTACAGTAAAATCGTCCATTTTGGTCTCGACATGTGTCGTCCGTTTACTGACCTCTTGGACGTCTCTCCGTAGCGAATCCATTGAATGCTGCCAAGACATGATTAGTTTCTGAGACATATTTTCCAGCGCTTCTTGCAGGTAGCTTTTCGTTAATTGCTCAGGCGTTGTGTCTGATAGCAGGTCTCGAGGCGTCGAGCTGGCGTCGCCATCTTGCGAAGGCCTCAATTGTTCCACTGACTCCGGTTGATGTTTGCCGCCGAAAAAATTGATTTTTTCATTTCTCGCAGAGTTCTTCTTTGTTTTGGTTTGTGCCATATTTTATCGTATCGATTGTTTTGGGTCCTAAATGTCTGAAATTCAGTATATTGTCGGCCTTGGTAGCCAGAGCTCAGGTTCAAGCGACCATTAAGCTCGGCAGTCAGCCACGCCCCCTTAATTTGTTTCTTTTATATTTATTACCCAATGGTACATACTGAGAAATGTACCTTTCTAATATTTGTTGGAAGATGATCCATTTATCCTCAGTGTTCTTTTCACCAAAGAGTTTATGCCAGTCAATTTATTGTAATGCTGCCCTTACCTTATTGAAATTGGCCTTTTTAAAATTATATGTTTTAGTATACCCCTTGTGCTTTTGTTTTTTTGAGTTTATTTCAAAGGACACTATATTGTGATCACTCACTATTTCCCAAGTGCTCACCTACTTGAATGTTTGTCAAAAGATCAACGTTGTATCCACCCCTCCCCCCCCCTAGACTATCCTTCTCCCCCCCCCCCCCCCGCTGTTTATTCATATTGGAGAAGATGAGGGGCAACAGACTAAGTCTACTCATCCACAACATTGAGAGGACTTACTCATTAAGTGTCCAGCCAACGAGCAGGGTTCGATGATACATGAGTGGATACCCCACACTCGGAGCACAGGTTTGGGCTACGTGGCTCGACCCTCCGGGCTGGATGCTACATGGTTTAATCAAGTTTAACTATGCTCCTCTATATCGTGCACCTTTAATATGTTTTCTTTTTGTCGTTCTATTTCTTAAATATTTTCGTTTCTCACTGTACTATTTCTATGTACAATGTACGTAATGTCTAACTGTGACACCAATTAGCTAACACTAACAAACCTGAGAAAATATACCTAAACCGCGGACGCGGTATGTTCCAGTGCCAATTGTACCCAAACCAATGTACCCAGAGGAACTTGTCATGTAACTTGTGTTGTGCTATACGCAGAAATACCACTGTCACTCCAAAAATAAAGAATTTGAAAAAAAAAAAAAAGATCAACGTTGTTTGTTAAAATCAGGTCCAGACAAGCGTCCATTCTAGTTGGTGCTTGTACAAGTTGTGACATGAAGGTGTCATTTAACAAGTTTAACCCCTTAAGGACCAAACTTCTGGAATAAAAGGGAATCATGACATGTCACACATGTCATGTGTCCTTAAGGGGTTAAAAACCTAATTCCCTTTGTTGAGCTACTAGTCCCTCTGTCCCAATTTATGTCCGGGTAATTAAAATCTTCAATAATTCATTGTTACCCAGAATTGCAGCTTTCTCAATTTGCTCAAACAGCTGTTGTTCTACGTCAATATTAACATTAGGTGGTTTATAACATATCCCAACCAATAGTTGGTTTCCCTTCTTTTCCCCAAGCAGAGATTTACCCATGCAAATTTGTATTTCTTACTTTAGAATGTTTTCTTCCCTGTTCAGGCCCACCCATGGTAACTATAAAATAAAGCATCTCCTTGAAAAACCAGCATCACCTTGACTGCAAAGCTAAGCTAAGTAACAGCTATTAGAGGAGTCCTTCCGCATAAGAGCTCTCTCTGTCTTTCTCAGAAAAGACAATTTGTACAAGAGGTGTTCTTAGTGACACATGTAAACATTGCTTTGTCTCAGAAAAGGCAGTGTTTACAACTGTTAGATCGCCAGATTGCCGGGAAAGTCTCTGCACCAGAACCACTACATAATTTGTCACTTGCTTTGGTTTATTTGTTTATTTTCTATATTGGTTTAACCCCTTAAGGACATATGACATATTCCAGATATTTGGTCCTTAAGGGGTTAAAGGAACACTAAAGTCACCCAGACCACTTCATCTCAATGAAGTGTTTTGGGTGCAGTGTAAGACATTGCAATTGAAGGGTTAAGTCCACCTCTCATGGCTGTCAGTATGGCGTGATATGGAAGCCTTGTAAGACAGCATTGATTGACTGCTTTATATGGGGGAGTTTAAATGTGCGTGTGGTACTCTCCACACATGGAAAACCCTATTCAGTTATGTGTGTATTTATGTATATGGGGCAAGTGTATATTATGTATATGGGGAAATATTTGAGTGTTTATGTATGTGATTGGTAGCATATATAAGTGTGTGGTCATGACTTGTAATGTAGTCATGCGTGTATTTATGTGTTTATGTTTATGTGCGCAGCAAAAATACAGAAATATATTACTATGCTTTGCAAGTCCTTAAAATGGCAAAGCATCATGGATGTACTAGTAAAACATCTGGAGATTATACATTTTCACAATTACAAAATAAGACTAAATAATTCACAGTTTTGAACTAGGAAGGAAGATCTAGAAATAACAGAAAAATAAGGTGAAATTAACTTTTTTTTTTTTTGGAGCAATGCAGCAAAATTTCATTAGCTCTTGATTACATTTGGAAAAGCATACTTAGACTGAGGTATCATCAGTGTTATTAAAAATAAATCACTGTGTATTAAAATGCATTAGACACGTGAGCCCTTAGTATTTCTTGTGATAGAATATATGGCCCCTGCATTGAAAAAAAAAAAGTTGATGGCACTTTATGATAAATTATATAAGTTGTGCCTGTGGTAGTCCAGTGTTGGTAGCATTACTTCCATACTTCCTCCTTTTGTAGCCAAACTGTTCTGCATTTGGTAGAAGATTTGACCCTATTGAAGGTTCATTGCCTTTTGATGGTTCTACTAGCTTGTAAGTCTGGTCTTGTTGATGTTTTGTTTATTTGGTTTTTGACTTGGCTTTGAACTTGATTGTGTTGATCTCTGGCTTACCTGGACGTGGCTACTTGATCAATATTGTGTATTTGGGGAATTTTTACCATTATTAGTGATAGAATGCATTTCCTGTCTCACAATTCTGCCTTATCATATCTCTGACCATTCTAAGGATCAGTAGTATGATTGTATTTTGTTGTCTTCCTAACCTTTACTTCCTAGTTAGGGCATGGCTTATAGCATACAAAGTAGGGTTGTACCCTCTTTTAAGAATGCCTTGTATATCAAGAGAATTTTATCAGTTTGGGGGCATGTCTGGCAAAACGAGTCTTGGGAGAGATTTAAAAAGGCAAAAACAATAAACAGATGCTCTTCGGGGGCAAAGAGCCTAATAAGCAATCACCATAGAAACTAATAGAATGTATTTCTACATTTAGCACTTTGCACTCAATATAGTTCCTGTTTGATCTGTACAAATCTTCGCTTTGATGTTCACATGTGCATTGACATTTAAAATAGCTTGCCAACTGAAAAGCCCTGTTTATGTTGAATTCTGTGGATTGTGTAGAATGCTCTAGTCTAGAGCTTTACGTACATGTGATTTTTATATTATATATCATCTAGCACAAGGGGACACTGGTCTATTGCAAAGATATTCTAGCTGGATCTGGGGTGTTTGAGAAGCATGAAGATAAGTATGGTAGTGGAAATGAATGTGTAAACATGTGTTCATTCCTGAATTTATGACTATGCTGATGGAGACATTTAACAAGCTATGCATTGTAGGATTTTTTTGCCTGCAAATAAGTGTACAGTGCGCAACAGAAACCATGATCCAAATTTCACACATGGATAACATGTGATCTATAAACGTACGAGGTTATTTACTGAAGTGAGAATTCAAAGTGAATTTCAAATTTAAGACCAGAGAATATTTCCAGTTTGGCTACTTTGACCTTAAATTTGAAATACACTCTGAGCTAACCTTGAATTTTCACTTTAGTGATTGTGACGGACCACCTGGCACCCTGACCGGGTACCTCCATCAATCGCTGCTTCCTAGTACTAACGAGTACCATAAGCACTGCCCTGGAACACCATAACTACTGCAAACCCCACGAACCGCTGCAGCTTGGTTGGGATCTCGCCGTCTCCTACCCACCCTGGACCTATGACCAGGATCCAGTTTCCAGTGGGTAAACCTCTCTTAGTCCAGAGAGCGTAGCAGGAACAAGCTCTTACAAGAGCTTAGTGATTATACTCAGGGGAGTATAGTGATTATAGCAATCCCCCAGAGTGTAGTTCTCCAATCCCCCAAACATGATCTGAAACTTCATGAAGGTGCAAGATGATCTGATCTTTAATGGTTCAGGTTGACTTTTATACATTTCTCCAGGCCAGAGGAACAACCCCTGGACCTGATGGGGCTCAGGAACACAAAGGATACAAACCAGTCAGAACAAACATACAGTCTGTGACACGCCTATGTACAGCACACAATCCCTCCCCTCTGCTTGGTAGATAATTGAGTAAAGTCCTGTAAGTAACTCAATTATCTCCAGGCAGAAAATACTCATTTTCACAAAGTTAAGAAAGTACCCCAAAACATAACATACGCCCTAACATCCCCAGATAGCCCTGATGTGGGTGAACACCCAGATCAGAGCAGGGGTTAAAAAGTTGCATGGAAGTCTCTTTTTGACCAGCTGCAAGCATGGCTTCATACCCAAAACAATTCCTTGGAATTAGGGCCAGCGGTCGTTCTCTCTTTATGGAGTACAAAAGTACTAACATTACATGAATGGAGCCTTTTAAAGTATTTTGGGCAAGGTATATTGCAGGGCCCATAGTCACAGGGTAGGAGGCAAGCAAACAGGCCCCTCCAAAAACCAGTGGCGAGGTCACTTTCGCCACAGTGATTAGCCCTGACAGTCACAGTGTCTAGATCAGTGGTTCTGACAGACAACCCTTCTTTCAATAACAACACAGCTCAGAAACATAATCTTCAGTTGTAATATATTATAAAATACAGCAGGGATCTTGAAAATGTGATCCGGCTTCTTCAGCCAATTGGGGACTGCCTAAATGAAGGTAAGAGCTAATTTTTTTCCCATCACAGGAGTTAAGGACCACGAAATGCACCCAGATCACTTTATCTTAATGAAGTGTTCTTGCTGCAGTGGTCTTTTAGTTTTAACCCTGCAATTGTAAAACATTGCTGTTTAGTAGATATGTCAATGTTATGATTGCATGGTTAACATTCCTCTAGAGGTTGTCTAATCTCAGCCAAGGAGGCAGGGTGGCAGCGAGAAGACTATGTCGGTGATGAAGTAAAGGTAAGTAAATTGTTTTGCTTACCACATTCAGGGGAGTTAATATTCTAACTAGGTACTAGAACACTATAGTGTTAGGAATACACGTTTGTACTCCTAACGTTATAGTGTTCATATAAGAAATACTGATCCAGATTACATTGTATAACACGTATGAAGATGACCCTGTATTTACCACATTTGTGGATGTTGGGTCCACTTTTAAACTAGTATTCTGGACACTCTTCTACTAGAGTTATGTGTTGTTTGCCATTTTTCAGTTTTCGAAACAAGAGTTTTATTATATTCTTCCAGTGAATCACTTTTGGATACAAAGTATGTCCCAAAGGAGTTTAAAGTTCTAAGCACACACAAACTACTCATTGACAGGCTAAAAGCATCTTTTCACAGAAAAAGGTAGATACATTTAACCCTTTTGTGGCAACACATTAATTTCGAAGACACTTTAAGAAGTTCATAGAAGCTTAACTTACAGTTGTGTCATTTAGCATCAGGGTTACTCAATAAAGTGAGAATTCAAGATCAATTGAAAGTGAATTTCAAATGTAAGGCCAGAGTAGCTGAACTGAAAGAATATTCACTTAGATCATTTTTCCAGATTAGTTAGTTTCACCTTAAATATGAAATTCACTTTGAATTCATTTTGTATTCTCACTTTAGTGAATAACCCTGTATACAATTGTTTAACAAATGTTTTCCCTATTTTTTATGTTGGAAATAACAAAAAAACCTACAAATATTGAGAAAATATTCCTTGCCACTCCTCTTCCATCATTATTTTTTTAACATTCCATTTTTTACAAAAATATTTATTATTTCCAATTTATGAAAACGAGATGGATGAGTGCCCATTTTCACCCTAAATTTTTTTTTTATCCCCTTGTTTTCTGTCAAACCATTTTGAAGTGCTCCTCATTACCCAATGCCCTCCCCTACAGATAGCTGGGAACAGTGTCCTTAAAACCACACCTAAAATTAGCTGTACAGGTAATGTTGCTCTGAAACTGCTTTTTATCATGTCATAAGCACACTTTGCACTTGAAAAAATGCAGTGATGTCATCCCAACTAGCCACATTCTGATCTATTTTAAACTAAAACATACGACAAAGTAGGGACTAGTTTGTCTTGTTTATTTTTTCTATGCCTGGCTTTCTTGGGTGGACCTACCGCCGTCCAGAAGTGTAATTCCCCCAGCCACCACTGGTAACGGCTGCACGGAATTGGCTATGTCTGTTGACCCCTGCGACTGTGGGCCGGGATCACTTCAGGGTCAGTGCACAAACTCGCAGGCCTAGGGTGCGTGGTCGCGAGGTGACTGTCAGGGGGGGAGAGCACAGCACAGGAAGTGCTTCCCTCCTGCCAGCCACTGAATGGTGGTCTGACAGGAAATGTTCACTGAGAGAGCACTTCCTGTCACACCGGGTAGTGCGGTTTGCTTGGAGGTGAGCCACATGGAGGGGCTGAGAGAGGGGGAATGAGACACATGCAGGGATTGGGGGGGGGGGGGATGAGACACATGGAGCGGTTAGAGGGGAGTGAATGAGACACAAGAAGGGGCTGGAGGAGTGTATGAGACACATCAAGGGGTGATGGGGAGGGAATGAGACACATTGAGGGGCTGAGGGGGGGAGGGAATTAGACATATAGAGGGGTGGGAGGAGGAAATGAGACACTTGGAGGATCTGGGAAAAGGAATGAGACACATCGAGGGGTGATGGGGAGGGAATTAGAAATATAGATGGGTGGGCAAAGGAGTTTAGACACATGGAGGGCCTGGAGAAGGAATGAGGCACATGGAGGGGCTAGAGGTGAGGATGAGACGTGTGGAGGGGCTGGGGAGAGAATAAACACATGGAGGGGCTTTAGGTGTGAATGAGACACATGTAAGTGCTAAGGGAGGATGAGGCCGGGGGGGGGGGTGCGGGGGAGGAGAATGAGATGCATGGAGGGGCTGTGGGGGGGGTGAGACACATGGAGGGCCTGGAGGGGGGAATAAGACACATTGGGCAATTTTTGTACTGGGGCCGGTGGTTTCTACTTACACCTCTGGAGACTGCACATATTAAAATAGGATCGCTTTCTATTTATAATAGAGTTAAATGAATGCTTAATTAAGGCTGTAACATTCTGAAGTCTGGGGCCTCTAACTCTTTCTTTTGTCTGCTTTTATGTAGCAATTGCTTAGTGCAAAAACAGAATGTAAATACGCTTTGTGCCAACAGCCTTGATACTGCCTGTCAAGTTCAATTGAGACTGCACCTGTATGACTGCCAAAAGTAAAATAAGGATGAAAAGCGGATGTTAGGACATATAAATAGTTACGCATAACATGTCTTGCATAACGAAGAGAGCAGACAGAATGGACTACATTGAGATGAATGTGGTCCTTTTTCTTAAAGGGACACAATCATAGTTACATAGTTACATAGCTGAAAAGAGATTTTTGCTGTTGATTTTTGCTGCTGAAGAGATTTTTGCTGTTGATTTTTGCTGTTGATGTTTTTGCTGTTGATCCAAAAGAAGGCAAAAAACCCAGTCTGAAGCGCTTCCAATTTTGCAACAAACTAGGCAAAAATTCCTTCTTGACCCCAAAATAGCAGTCAGATGTCTCCTTGGATCAAGCAGGTATTACCCCACTAATTAGAAATTATATCCCTGTATGTTATGTTTTTGCAAGTATTTATCCAATTGCAGTTTAAACATCCGTGTAGACTCTGACAAAACCACCTCTTCAGGCAGAGAATTCCATATCCTTATTGCTCTTACTGTAAAAAAAACTTTTTGTCACCAAAAATACTACAACTTTATTTAGTAGTTCTGGTGAGTATAGTCAGTCCCTGCAGGCATTTTCATGTAAACATTGGCTTTTCAGAGAAAAGGCAGTGCATACATTGCTGCCTAGGGACACCACCAGTGACAGTCACTCAGACGTTCTCTATATGGAGACACAGAACGCTCCCCATAGAGATGCATTGGCTTAATGCATCTCTATGAGGAGATTCTGATTGATCTTATAGTATTCCTTTAAGGTGTTGAAAGGAATATGACCGTATTCTTTTTAAATGCTTGTCCAGAGACAGGAGATGCGTGATTTATCCCCCCTTTGTACAAGTGTTGAAAAGACTCACCCAACATAAATAAAAATTTAATGCATTTCATGGATTTTGACATCATTGATATGGTGTATTTTTTGCATGCTTAAGTCTTTAGAGTTTTTGTAAAATATAGTGATATCCTTACCATATGTCTCCCTGGATGTTGTCTTCTTCTAATACAGGTTGATTAGTTTTTCAGATCACTTAGTGCTGTCAGTGGCTGAGCTGAATGCTTTCTCTGGAGTAGGGGTGTGTGGCTAAAGAGGCAGACTTGGGGCGCAACATTCTGCAAAAAAATTATTTATTTAATGCAAACTATAAAGATTTGAGAATGCAAAAATCAGATGCATTAAAGTACTATTGGTGCCCGGAGTGTTCCTTTAAGGGCCAGGGCATATGTTACCATTTTTGATCTTGGAGTGGTCAATAAGGCAAATTCACCTGAATATTGGGCTATTCACTCATTCTTCTGAACAAAATGCCCTATGCCTGACATAAGAAAAAAATGAATTGATGAAAGAAATCTGTCAATGTATTTAATTATTTACATGAATATAATTATTTGGATACATTTTGTAGTGAGTGGGCAGCGTATGGCCCACCTGCTCCCTTCCCTCATCCTGTAGACTGTGGAACGGAGAATAATTGTAGGGGGGCAACCTGAGAGTCTAACTTCTGTCTCTTACACATGAACAGTGGCTAAAAGGTTAAATACTGTAGAGGGTGGGCCACTCGATCCTCACTTCCTCGTCTGGGCTGCAGGATTGCAGCGGAAAAAAACAAGGGAGTCTGCCCAATGTGAGTGGGTGCCTACCTGTTCTCTTCCTCCATCTCCTGGGCAGTGGCGTGGGGACAACAAATAATTAATGGTGGGATCTTCCCAATGGTTACCCTATACTGACCATTTATGTGCACTGAGCGTGAAGAATATGTGTGGAATATTCAGCAGGTCCCGCTGCCCGTATGGAAATCCTTGCCGACCAATGGGAGAGGGAGCGCCCATTCGAACTGAGTTTGCGCCATTCTCCTGGTTGGTCGGCACGAGTGAGTGCTGATTGGTCGCTGCGGGGCGCAGGTGAGCAATCATTGAAAGAGCGCTCATTCAAATGGGGTTTCGCACCATTTCTTCTGATTGGGCGTCGATTGCCGCAAGTTGGTTTTGCGCCTTTCAGCGGATTGGCTGTTGCTTGGTTTAGGCGCGAAGTTTGAATTCACCGGACAAAACCAAGTGACGCTGTGGAACTAATTTTGGGGATGTACAGAGCCTTGAGCACCAGACTTTAGATGCTGACATCTCAGACTCTGTACACCCGATAGCCTCGTTATTTGCAGGGATCCCAGATGGGGCTATCTCACAATATATGTTTTACCTGTGTGACCCCTTCCTGGGGCACTGAGCCCCATAATTTACCCCCCCTGTATGTAATGTGTCTTAAGGTGTAACCCTGTGTGCTGTTGGTATCTCCTATAACGGGAGATGGTTATCTGTAATACAGCCCCCTCCTGCCTGGGATTGTGTTATGTTGAATGTAGACCCCCTGTGGGGGTCTGTGCATAAAAGAAGCTTGGGTCTCTTAATACATTAATAGCGGGGGTAACTAGACGGGTTTCCCACGTCCCGCTACATAGGTCTCCCTTGAAATAATTGTGCCTCCACCCAAGGCTTGTCCAGAAGATGGGTATAACCGTAATTGTGCATGTATCCCAAGGGTATCTCACGACAGCTGCCAAATCCACATTGATTGTTTCTCATATTTTAATTATTTGTGCATCACTCTTAGAGGATTATGGCAGCATCTAGGTCCCCTCATTATTTTACTATTTTGTCCACAGACAAGGGGTCAAAAATAGGACTTGAGTTGGCAGCACAAGCGTCTTCTATTTTAACCCATAGTCCATTGCCCCATTGAGATGTGCATTGAGACATCGCTTTGCCAGAATCTCCAAATATTTATTGTTTTCCACAAATTAAGTAGGTAGGCAGTTTTTGCTGCTCACATGTTTCAATTTTTGACTCTTTATCTGAAGCCATTGGGGAAGGGTCGTAGCGTCTTCATTTGGCATGCTCCCCAATATATCATCATTTCTCCTCACACCACAGACGAAGGAACACAATCATCCACCCACTCAGATAGTGATTCTCACATCCTATGGTGTGAAGAAATAGAAAGGGGTTCTACTTTGTTTGACCTTCCTTGTCAGCGAGTGTACTGAGCAGATGTAATTTAGTACACACTCACACAATAACATTTTATGTACAATCTGTATGATACAACTATTGCTTAGTTCAGAGCTGCCCTGGTGCCTGTAAGTGTTCTTAAAAAATTATTCCAGCCAAAAACAGTATTTTAATAAACCATTGTTTTTGGTTAGAGTAACCCTTGCTGACTTTATCTGCAAATAAAAGGGAAACAAAAAAATATAACCAAACAACAAATAAACTGAAAACCTACCTAAGTGTACATACAGACTGCTAACAACATAACCACTTCAAAACATTGAAGTGCTCATGGTGTCTGGAGTAACCCTTTAGTAGGATGTATAAATGTGAAGAAGCAATAGCTTAGCTGCATAAATGTGTGAATGCGGAAGAGTTATACGTTACATGTTATTGAAATAATTACTGATTTTCGGATAGTTGCTGGAAATGTCAGTGAAGGAACAGTTGTGTTTGATTGGCCGAGTAACGTTACACAAGCCTAATGAAATGCCAGGCTGTATCTGCGGTTGTGTAAAGCTCAGCATCATAGATATCCATTCTTTTAGAAGACTTCATTGCGTTATGAATGCGTTATCCCAGCTAAGTGGGGACCAGTGCAATGTCAATGTCCATGATTTTGGAATGAGATGATAATATGTCCACAGACTTTTAGCTCTGTAATGGGAGAATATGTTGTAAAATCCCACTATCCCACTATCCCTGCTGTTCTAATTTAATAAGCTTGTGATTCTTGCTGTACTGTAGTGAGTTGCCTGGTGATACATGCCCCACTTTTGACTTCTTACTTTTCTTTCATGTATAATTAATACATTCATATTTAATATGCTATTTCTTCTTGATTTCAGTGAAGCTGATGCGTATGGAGAGCATAATCAGTGTTGAGCTGAAATGCTCCAGGTCCTCATATGGTGTTAGAAATTCTGTAACACAAGTGGCGGTTGTTGACTTAACACATATTAGGGGCACAGTGGTGATATGAAAGGCAAATGATTAATTGAAATAAGACGCAGAATAGCCTGAACAGAGTGAATATGCTCGGTAACATGATAACCATGATTGCAAATCTGTATTCGCTTTACTAGGGATGGTCACACATATACAGATCTTTAGCAATTTTGGCATAGATAATGAGTCTCATGGACCAATTTCCTGGAGAATTTTTCAACCATAGTGTATTCTTGCAGTGCTCCTGGGCTAAAGAATATACATTTTCAGGCATGGCGTATAAGCTTGAGAGTAACTACTGAGAGACCTCGTTCATGGAAGACCTTGAAATTGCATTGTGGGTCTCCAGTGAGCATGGTTTAAAGTAGATAAACAGTTTGGTTAGGTGGATAGTTCATTATTCAAAGTCTACCAAGGCATAATAAACCATTTCGTTATAAGTCCTCTTGGTGTGTGTTCATGTCTCTTTTCAGCAGGGACATAAAACATAAAAATTAAGATACCGCACTCATAATATATCCCATAAAATATCAATATACTCAATATAAAGGTGTGGGGAGCTCCTACTGTTTCCCCCCAAAAAATAAGACCGGGTCTTATATTACTTTTCCCCCTGAAAAAGGCACTAGGGCTTATTTTTGGGGGAGGTCTTATTTAAGGGAAAAACGTGTGCTAGAAAGCAGGTCTATGTTTGGGGGAATTCACCCGAACATAGACCAGTTCACTAGGACATGGAATCCTGTAAATCTATGTTTGGGGAAAACTCCTCGAACATAGATTAGCGAACGACTAGGGCTTATTTTCAGGGTAGGGCTTATATTGGGAGCATCCCCCGAAAATGAGCTAAATTTAAAGTTTATTTTCGGGGGATGTCTTATTTTCCGGGAAACACGGTAGGCAGTTCCCAATCAGGTGCTTGTGCCATAGGTACAATTCATGTTCTACCGAACCTCCTCAGTAGTAAAAATAAAACAGAATCCTCACAAAGCAGTGAAGTGTAATGGTGGTTTAGTCAACCATCAAACGTGAGCAGGCAAGGCAACGTTTTGACACACAAAGTGTCTTGATGGCTTCTTGTTGCTTTGCCTTAATAAATAAATATATATATATATATATAGCAGTAAAAAGCAAACAACATCATTGCTGACCAATATATATATATATATATATATGCGCAGTGAATATAGGTCTACATGCTGTAAATATAGGGGGACAGAATAAAAAACAAATAGAACTGCAGACCCACAATGCAATTTCAATGTCTTCCATGAATGAGGTCTCTCAGTAGTTACTCCTAAGCTTATCCACCATGAATGAAAATGTATATTCTTTAGCCCATGAGCACTGCAAGAATACACTATGGTTGAATATTTCTCCAGGAAATTGGTCTATGAGACTCATTATCTATGCCCAAATTGCTAAAGATCTGTATATGTGTAACCATCCCTAGCAAAGCGAATACAGATTTGCAATCATGGTTATCATGTTACCGAGCATATTCACTCTGTTCAGGCTATTCTGCGTCTTATTTCAATTAATAATTTGCCTTTCATATCACCACTGTGCCCCTAATATGTGTTAAGTCAACAACCGCCACTTGTGTTGTTGCTTTGCCTTAAGAAATATATATTACACACAGGCAAATTGTGTTCTTGAACGAGGGCTTAAGAAAGAATAGACTTCACATGTAACACTTAAATTGAAATACCATCCGTGTTACTATGGTATATGGGAAAAAAACATTTAATCGAAGCACAAGGTTGTATAGTAGTATATTCTGGTATAAATGCCCATTAAATTTGCCAGCAAAAATATTTTTCAACTTCCAGGTTTCAAAAATTGAGTTGCGCGTTAGATTCGGTGGTGCATTAAATTTGAGTAAATATGGTATTATTTTTGTTAGATTTCCTTGGTTCTTCTGCCCTATTTATATCACTACTGGATTGGTTAAACAAACTCAGATGGATGGGAAAGAAGAGGTGGGGCCTGAATAAACTCCTCTAACCGAGAGGCATGCCCAACAGTGCAATCTGACCAAGTTTATAAGCATTTATTACATACTTTCCAGAATTTTCCTTTCATTATTTATGTTTCTATATTTGTTTAAAAGTGTTTGCTTGCTGGTTTAAAAAAGTGATTCATGTCCCTTTAAGGAAATTAATAAATCCCCTTTTTTTTTACGCTTTGGTAATGGCTTCATATATAAATTACGTCGTCAGTATGTAAAGTTTAAAAAAAACAAAAACTTTTTGGGGTTTTCGTAGCCTTGTGACTTCTGTGACTTTTTTTTCGTAGCCTTGTGATTTTTTTCCATTCACTTATTCATTCACTGAGAGTGCACTCTCAGGGGTATTTACTAACGTGAGAATTGTTAGCAATACAAAGTGATTTTTAAATTTAAGGCCAAAACAGCCAAACTGGCAAAATTCTCCAAATCAGTGGTCCAGTAAAGTAAGAAGGCTTTTGTAAATAAATAAGCAAATGGTCATTATTACAGAAAGTAAATATGTTATGGATAACTAGCACCTTATCCAATATTTTTATTTTTTTATTATTCTTTATTTTTGCACTGATAGAAATGCAGCACTACGACAGTACAGGCTTATGCAAAAGCCAATTCACAATACTTGTGTCATTTGGTTTACAGAAAGGAAAGTCATGTTTGTTAGAGCATGTAACATTACATAAATTGGTAACCATAGGCGTGTGCACAGGGTTTTCCGGGTGTGCCTGGGCACGCCTATGAAGTGAGACCGGCAGGGGAGATCTCAGGATCCTCCCTGTAGACTCATGCAGAGCCGGCGGCTCTGCTCTAAGCTTCCCTCTCCACTGCAGCATGGAGGGAGGCAGGAGAGGACCCGGGGAGCTCAATCAGCAGCTCCGCCGGGTTCCTCTCGCGAGATCTGAGCGTTGCCGCCAGGCTAGAGTTCACTCTCTACTGGACCACCAGGGAAGGCAGCAGCAACAAGGATCCGCCTGCCCTACATAAGGTAAGAAGGGAGGGGGGATATTAAGTAATGTACCCCCACCTCCACCCCCCATAATTACCCACACACATGCAGCACCCACACGACACAGCACACACACATCACCCACACACATACAGCACACACATACAGCACCTTCACACACACACACACACACACACACACACACAGAGCCCACACAGCACCTACACACACGCAGCACCCACACAGCACCTACACACATACAGCACACATATACAGCACCTTCACACACATACACAGCACACACACGCACATACAGCGCGCACACACATACAGCACCCTCACACACATACAGCAGCCACACACACACACATCACACACACACACACAGCACACACATACAGCACCTTCACACACACACACACACACATACAGCACACACACACATACAGCACCCTCACACACACACAGCACCCTCACACACACAGCACCTACACACACAGCACCTACACACATACAGCACCCCCCGACACACACAGCACCTTCACACACACACAGCACACATACAGCACACACACACATACAGCACCCTCACACACATACAGCACCTACACAAACAGCACACACACACATACAGCACACACACGCACACACATACAGCACCTTCACACACATACAGCACACACATACAGTACCCACACACATACAGCACCCTTACACACATACAGCACCCACACACACATACAGCACCCACACACACAGCACCCTCACACATACAGCATCCTCTCACACACAGCACACAAACAGCACCCTCACAAATACACACACAGCACCCTCACACATACAGCACACTAACAGGACCCTAACAAACACACACACACAGCACACAAACAGCACCCTTACACACACACACACACACACACACACACACAGCACCTTTACACACACAACACCCTCAAACCACCCTCACACAGCACACACAGCAGTGTATGTATGTGTGTGTGTGTGTGTATATATATATATATAAATATATATGTGTGTATATGTATGCATATATATATATATATATATATATATATATATATATACACACACACACATACATATACACGCGGCGTGTGTTTGTGCTTTAGGGTGCACAACCTAATGCAATATGCTGCGCACGCCTATGTTGGTAACTGACTTGTTTGCATCCTATCAGATTTTTACATTTTAATAATAAAAAAGTATTTTGTCTACCCGCAGCACCCACACCCCACTCGTTTGTGACTGCACTTGTGGCTCCCATGCCACCTCTCCCCCCCGTCTTATACAACATATTGTTCCCACAGGTCCTACACTTTCTGAAAGGTCTTGACTGAGTTTTGCACTTGTGCTGTCAGTTTGTCCATTAGATAGTTTTCTTTTATTTTGGCTATAACTAGGGACAACGGGGGCAGTTCCGGGTTTACCCAATTCTGTGTTGGGCTCGTCTGGCAGCTAAATAGACCATGTTAAATAGTTTCTGTTCATGTCTAGTTAACCCCTCGGACTCGGTAGGTCTGGAAAGGATGTATGCCCAGGATTCAGGGGTGTGAGTTTCCTCTGTAGAATCTGAGAACTTAGAGTCCTACCACCTTATTCCAGAAGTCACAGACTTTGGGGCATTGCCACCACATGTGTGTGTAACTCTCTCTCCGCACAGCCTCCAGCATGTGTCCATGGGACTTATCTTCATATGATATTGTCTGACCAGGATGGTGTACCACGGGTAAAGGGTCTTATGTGCTTGCTCTTGGAATGTTATACAGATGAAGGATTGTGCGCTTGTCTCCCAAATATCCTCCCAGTCTACCCTCTCTAATTATTTCCCCTGGTCAGCCTCCCATTGGTCTGTATAGCGCAATCCCCCCCCCCCCCCCCCCCATTCATTGGATTCTGAGCTAATGTGGCAGTAGAGCAGTGATATCAGTCCCTGTGGTGACTTTTCCTGGAAGCACATTTTCTCAAAAAATGTCAAAGGGGTCCTGGCCACCGTGCACACTTTAAGGGCTGCAAAGTCATGTACCTGTAGGTATCGGAGTGAGAGTGCATCATTTAGTAAGCTCTTGTTTAATTTCCAAGTCCAATCAGAGGAGTATTTGAGTTTATCAAGGGTGACCGTGATATCTGCATGATCTGACCATGTAATACTGTTCATTTTGGAGTGTAGGACCTTGACCATTTCCGTTAATCAGAATATTATCTATTCTGGAGTAGGTGTCATGGGGTGCCGAGTAAAATCTATAGTCCTGTGTGTCGGGGTGTTGTAGATGCCACACGTCAAGCAGTCCTGTGTGGCCTAGGAAGGTGTGCATCAATTTGTCTTGTGTCCCTTTTCCGTGTGATTGCGGCACCCCCTTCTTGTGCTCCTATCGACTGCCGGACACGGCGCTGCATTGAAGTCTTCCCCCACCACGACCACTCCCCTTATGTTTGCCAGAGTAGTGAAGGAGTCACACAACTGCGGGTCTGGGTCGTTTGGTGCGTAAACGTTAAGATTGTGTAATTTGGTTGTGTGTATTGTACCCGTGATGGCTACATATCTGCCCTCCTTCTACATGGGTTCCTCTCACCTGAAAGGGGCAGTGTTTATGTATAAGGATAGCTACTCCTGCAAGCTTGTACATTGTTCTGGCCTCCTAGGACATGGTATACATTCTATCTAACAGTCGGACTGAGGCTGACCTGGGAGATGGGTTTCTTGTATTAGGCGATGTCGGCCTTCTTAGCCTTTAGCTCCTCTAGTAGGAGTTTACATTTGGTAAGTGAGTGACATTAAATAGGAGTACCTTTAGAGCCATACTAAACTGTCAGGGATAGGCTGAACCCAATTGCTGTGTTCCCCTCTGCCCAGGGCCTTTTCAACCTCTGTAGACCCTCCGCCCCCATCTGACTAGGTGCCATTCCCCATGCTGCGGACGACATCCAGAGCATATGCCCTGTTTGAGAGCTCCCGTGAAAGACATTCATCATAATATCATTGCACAAACTTAAACAAAACCTGAAACTCAATAAACTTATATAGTGAAGTCTGGTCTTACAGATCGCCAGAGCAGCCTGGGGGTGCGAGTCACTCCCACCCTGAGAGCACGTGTTCCCAGCGTGTTCCCAGCTCCTAGCCCCATTCCGCATTGCGTTGATGTGCAAGACCCACACACAACAACATTTGTCTCAGTGATCACTCTGTAGCCCCTGAAGCTTTTCCCACTTTTCTCTCCCCTACCTCTCTCCCTTGAGTTTCCAAGGAGGAACCCTCCCTCCGCTCACTCCCCCAGAAGCATCCCAAAGAAGTGTGGTGCCGTTAGCAAGAGATTATCACTATATTGGAGCGTTGTTGTAGCCTTATTCCTAGGCCTGTAGGGATCCCTCTGGGTTTTGTCTTGGTTACTGGTTCTTGGGGGTTATCCATAGAGCGTTGCCTGTAAATTACCGAAATGTTTTCAAGACCAGTCCTCTGCCACTATGCGTTACCCCATCTAAATCTAAGGGTGGGGAAGGAACCGGAAAACGTATTATTATTATTTGTGTTTTACTGTTTTTTAAATTATTGTATTATTATTATAAATTTTTTCTCTATTATTTGTGTAAAACTATTTTGAGTTTGTTTTTGTTCCTATCCCTGTTTTATTATGCCTTTGGGTCTCCCCACTCCCCCGCCCCCTGTGGTGAGTGTTCAGCCCCTCCAAGGATATGTGGCTCAGCCCTGCGAAACTGTTCTGTTTGCAGGAAGTGGGATGCTCCGGGCGGAGCAGGCCAGCCCTCAACCTATGTCTGACCCCCCAATCTTAGCGGGCCCACCAACTTGAGAAAATTGTTGTTCCCAACCATGTAAATCTTGGGTAATGGAATCATTGATGTCAGACGCAGCATTACAAACAAAATAAAACTCCCCACATTCTATCTTTATGCGTGTCAACACAATACAGTCCGGAGTGCTCAGGAGCTACCTTGAACCCTCAGACCCCAGTTCCCCTCAGCACTTAGCTGCACTCATGTGCGGTCTTGCAGTCCCACTTCACCCAGGGTAGACAGCCCAGGTCACAGGAACTGAGAAGGGGCGGTGTGGTGGCCGGTCCAGCCCCAACCCAATGCCAGTCCCGCGAGAGGGATGTCAGCGTCGGTCTCACCCGGGTGGGCAAGGCAAAGTCCGGTCGCAGCTCGATGTTAAGTCCTCTGAAGAAGGGGGCTTTAAATGGATGTTCCCAGGTATATCGGATCTGATGGCATCTTAAGAGCTCTACAGTTTGACTCCATTCCTTCCGATGTTGCGGGTTAGCGGGTGACAGATCTTGGTAGATTGCTAGCTCGGTCTCATGGTATTGTAGGATATTATACCTGCAGTACTTGACGAAGCTTCCTTGGTGGAATAATAGTGGAAACGGATTATGATGTCTCTGGGCACAGGCCCTTCTGCTCTTTTGGCTCGATAGTTGGGAGCTGTCAGGTTATGCTGCCATGTCTGTCTAAGGATAAACCATGCCCCTCCTCCTCCTTATCCAATATTTCTATAGCTTTAGTGGTTATGGTGCTTGGAGTGACCCTAAAAAACTAAATTATATTTTTCTAATAGGAAAAGAGACATGCTTCTGTCAGCTGTGGAGATGTAACATCTTCCAACGCTGATACAGGTTACATGACCCAAGTGATTTCATGTCAAACGTGCACTTTATGGTTTGAAGTTATAAATCATATTTTAGACAGAAATAAAATACTCCGCTGCCTGTGATAGATCTGTTTATTATCTTAGAAAGCATTCAGTATGGTTGTAATGTGTTGAAATCCTTTCCCGGTTTTGTTTTAGATGTCCCTAGGACATTCTCAACCACACAGCAATTACAGACAGCTTTGGAAATTAGACAGGATATACTAAACCTGGGACAGATATATGCTACACAGAGGAAAATGTAATTAAAATAAATGTGTCTGTATACATCTTGTGTGTGTGTTTTTGTGTGTGTACTCACGTATTCACTTATGTATTGCTGGGAGTCCCAGTTTCATGAAATATATATCACTATTATAATACACCTATACCTTTTGCTGTACATTATAATGGCAGAGATCTGTTTTTGCTCATTTTTTTTATTATTTTGAGTATATGCAGATTGTTCTTTTTTTCTATTGTTTTGTTCTCGATTTTAAGTTTATTCAATTTTGTAAATGAAAACAACAGAACAATAGTACATAATGGTTAATACTGAGCAAAGAGTCCGGATAGAGGAAGGGGGGGTGGGGGGGGGAGGGGATCTGAGCACACTGTTCATTTTATTCAAGAGATACATGACTTGGAGGCATTCCTGCAGCTACAGTCAGGTACAGAGTTGGAAGCTCACACCATTTTTAAAGGGATACTGTAAGAGCCAGGAATACAAACTGTATTCCTGGTACTATAGCTCCCTCTGCCTCCCTCATGCCCCCTAACCCCATCACAGTGCATAAATGGTTAAAACCCCTTTATTTACTTACCTGATCCCAGCTCAGATGCAGAGCATTAGGACGTCCAGTGTCAGTTACTGGACCAAAAGTCTGTTAACAGGCAGGATATGCCTCTAGTGGCTGTCTGGTAGACATCCAATGGAGGCAGACTTAGTGCTGTAGTGTAAACATTCCAACATTCCAGTTTTCCTGGAACTGGAAAGTTTTACATTGCAGCACTAAGTGCAATAGGGACACTTTAGTGTCTCTTTAAAGAGGTGTATTGGGTATACATACCAGTGAACTCTAAATATACTTTATGGTCATTTAACTCTTAAAAGGAACACTACAGGGACATTAACACAAACATGTATTCCTGAAAAAAAAAGTGTTGAAAACTCAATTTAGATGGCTTGCCCCCCCCCCCCATAGTCCCCTTAAAAGGCAATACAACTTACCTTACTTCCAGCGCCTCGTGGGTCCGCCTTCGCTGGTCCCACCCCTGATCCGCCTCCTTGCTGACATCATCAAGATGTATGAATTCAGCCAATCTAATGCTTTACCATAGCAAGGAGGTGGAACGGGGGTGGGGCCAAATGCCGGCTTGGCCAATCAGCACCACTGCTCCAGGAAGCACCTCCAGTGGCTATCTGAGGAGTGGCAACTGGAGGTGTCCCTATGGGGCAATGCAAACAATGGCTTTTCTTTGAAAACGCAGTGTTTACATGAAAATGCCTGCAGGGACTGTCTATACTCACCAGAACAACTATGTTAAGCTGTAGTTGTTCTGATCACTATAGCATCCCTTTAACTATGAGTAAACTCACCATTTTATAGTATGTACAAATATATATATATATATCATAACTTTATTGATTTGGTACAGGGCCGGACTGGCCCACCGGGATACCAGGAAATTTCCCGGTGGTCCGCGGTACCTGGGGCTGGGCTGACAGCCCTATTCATCACTGGCCAGGCTCCTGTAAAAAAAAAAAAAAGAGAAAAAAATATATATATATTGCAGCGGGGGCGGAACTTACCGGGAGGTGGGGGCGGAGCTAAACGGCAGGCGGGGCGGAGCTAAGCGGCAGGCGGGGCCCTGGTAATTGCAGCATTGGCAGCAGGAAGGAGTCCCTGCTTCCCCAACAAGCAGTCTCCAGGAGCTCCAAGCAGGAGGTAAGAAGCAGGTCAGTGTGTATGTGTCTGCCTGTGTGTGTGTGACTGTCTGCCTGTGTGTGTGTGACTGTCTGCCTGTGTGTGTGTGACTGTCTGTGTGTGTGTGTGTGACTGTCTGCCTGTGTGTGACTGTCTGCCTGTGTGTGTGACTGTCTGCCTGTGTGTGTGACTGTCTGCCTGTGTGTGTGACTGTCTGCCTGTGTGTGACTGTCTGCCTGTGTGTGACTGTGTGTGTGACTGTCTGCCTGTGTGTGACTGTCTGCCTGTGTGTGACTGTCTGCCTGTGTGTGACTGTCTGCCTGTGTGTGACTGTCTGCCTGTGTGTGTGACTGCCTGTGTGTGTGACTGACTGTGTGTGTGTGACTGTCTGCCTGTGTGTGACTGTCTGCCTATGTGTGACTGTCTGCCTGTGTGTGACTGTCTGCCTGTGTGACTGTCTGCCTGTGTGTGTGTGTTTGTGTGTAACCGTCTGCCTGTGTGTTTGCCTGTCTGTGTGTGTGCTACTTTCTCTGTGTGTGTGTCTGTTTGTGTGTGGCTGTCTGCCTGCCTTTGTGTGTGTGGACGTCTGCCTCTGTGTGTGTGGATGTCTTTGTGTGTGTGCATTTGCGAGTGAGTTTCAGTGTGTGAGTTTGTGTCTGTGTGTGACTGTCTGTGTGTGACTGTCTGTGTGTGTGACTGTCTGTGTGTGTGACTGTCTGCCTGTGTGTGACTTTCTGCCTGTGTGTGACTGTCTGCCTGTGTGTGACTGTCTGCCTGTGTGTGACTGTCTGCCTGTGTGTGTGTGTGACTGTCTGCCTGTGTGTGTTTGTGTGTGACCATCTGCCTGTGTGTGTGGCTGTCTGTGTGTGTGCTACTTTCTGTGTGTGTGTGTCTGTTTGTGTGTGGCTGTCTGCCTGCCTTTGTGTGTGTGGACGTCTTTGTGTGTGTGCATTTGCGAGTGAGTTTCAGTGTGTCAGTTTGTGTTTGTGTGTGTGCCTGCTAGTGAGTGAGCTTGTATGTGTGTTAGTGAGCTTGTCTGTAGGGAGCATGGGTGTGTCTGAGCCTGTCTGTGCGCAGCATGTGTGTGCAGGGCCAGCTTTTGGGGTGTGCGAGCTGTGCGGCAGCACAGGGCGCCATGGCAACAGAGGCGCTGGGGCGGCCGACACAGCTCGCAGTCGATCACAAAGAGGCCAGTCCAAGTTATGAGGGGAGGTCTGGAGCGTGGAGGAGGAGAAGTGTGGGGGCGCAACGTCTATGTGCTCCGCCTTCACAGGGAGCCGCGGCAGGATCCACTTGGTGCGTGTGAGGTCGGCGGCCGGAGCTCTTAAATCAGCGACGCCGCAGAGTGGGAAGCTCAATCCAGGGAGCAGCAGCCATTAAAGTGAGTCCTAGTTCTTATTGCTTTTCTTTTTACTAAATATATTGCCTTTTATTGAAGGGGTGCAGGGTTGTTCGTGAAGGGGGTAGGAGATTAATTAAGGTGGCAGGGTCTGATAAAGGGCGGCAGGGGATTGATGATAGGGGGCAGGAATTGATGGAAGGGGGGCAGGGAATTGGTAAATGGGGCAGGCATAGATTAAGGGGGCAGGGTCTGATGAACGGGGGCAGGGGATTAATGAAGGGGGGCAGGAGACTGGTGAAGGGGGCAGAGGACTGGTAAAGGGGGCAGGGAATTGGTGAAGGGTGGCAGAGGATTGGTGAATGGGGGCAGGGGACTGGTAAGGGGGGCAGGGGATTGGTGAAGGAGGGCAGGGGTCTGGTGAAGGGGGGGCAGGGGACTGGTGAAGGGGGGCAGGGGACTGGTGAAGGAGGGCAGAGCATTGATGAGGGGTGCAGAGGATTGGTGAATGGCATCAGTGAGCTTATCTGTAGTAATCTTGTGTGTATATCAAAGTTTGTCTGTACTAAATTTGTGTGTGTATGTCAGGATCGGGACAGGGATCCAACACGCAGAGTACAAAGAGTGGAAAGGTACGTATACCGGGCCTTAGAATGGCCGGACTAACGTACCGAGAGTAAAGAATAGTCAGAGGCAAGCCGAGGTCGAGGGAACGAGAAGACAGATAAGCGAGAGACAAGCCGGGTCAAGGGATAACAGAGAAACAGGGTAGTACAACGAGCCGAGTCAAAACCAATAGAGCAAACTAGAATACCAGAGCACTGAGTGACTAGACAAGCTAGAACCACGACAGGGCAATGAGCTGAAGTAAGGAGTAAGCTTAAATACCCTGGCTCTGGATGGAAATCACGCCTCTGACAAGTACCGATTGGATATCGGACACTTGAGTGACAGATTGCTCGTGCTAGCGTCATGACGTCACGTATTGAGCGTCCTGCTAGAAAAGGACGTGGATTCCTCGCGGCCGGTGTTTAAGTGACTGGATGAACCGCGAGGAACGGAGGAAACAGCTCGCCTGGACGGATACACCACCAAGTCTCTACCTCCCTTAGAGGTAGAGGCCTCAGGTACCCTGACAGTACCCCCCCTCTCAGATACGCCCACCGGGCGGAATGAACCGGGGCGAGATGGGAAGCGAAGGTGAAATGCTCTGCGAAGGCGAGAAGCATGGACGTCCTCCTGAGGTACCCAACTCCTCTCCTCAGGACCATATCCCCTCCAGTTGACCAGATATTGCAATTTTCCCCTTGAAATTCTGGAGTCAATGATGGAGCTGACCTCGTACTCCTCCCGACCCTCCACCTGAACAGGACGAGGCGAGGAGACCTTAGAGGAGAATTTGTTGCAAATGAGGGGTTTCAACAAGGAGACATGAAAAGAGTTAGGAATGCGTAAGGCAGGTGGCAGAGCAAGGCGATACGCAACCGGATTGATACGAGTGAGAACCCTGTAAGGGCCTATGTAACGAGGAGCAAATTTCCTGGACGGAACTTTTAGGCGAATATTCTTAGTACTCAACCATACCCTATCCCCAGGAACAAAAACAGGAGCCGCTCTTCTATGTTTGTCAGCGTGTTTCTTGAACAGCGAGGAACTATGTAATAGAATTTGTCGAGTCTGATCCCATAATTTCTTCAGGTTGGCGACATGATCATCAACCGACGGTATCCCCTGAGAAGAGGAAACCGAAGGAAAAATCGAAGGATGAAAGCCATAGTTCATGAAGAAAGGGCTAGAGCGAGTTGAATCGCAAACAAGGTTATTGTGCGCGAACTCCGCCCAAGGAATCAGACCGACCCAATCGTCCTGGTGTTCGGAAACAAAGCAACGCAGATACTGTTCGATCTTTTGATTAGTACGTTCAGCAGCTCCGTTAGACTGAGGGTGATAGGCAGAGGAAAAGTTCAATTTGATGCCCATTTGAGAACAAAAGGATCTCCAGAAACGTGAGACAAATTGAGAACCTCTATCAGAAACAATCTCTGAAGGAATCCCATGTAGGCGAAAAACTTCTCTCGCAAAAATCTCCGCCAATTCAGGAGAAGTCGGAAGTTTAGGTAATGGCACGAAATGGGCCATCTTGGTAAATCTATCCACCACCGTGAGAATAACAGTCTGTCTTTTGGAAGCAGGCAGATCAACGATAAAGTCAATGGACAAACAGGACCAAGGTTTCTCAGGAATGTCCAAGGGGTGTAACAGGCCACATGGGGATGCATGAGATAGTTTAGTCTTGGCACAAGTCTCACAAGCTGCGACGAACTCCTCAATATCCTTACGAAGTGAAGGCCACCAGAAATCCTTGGATATCAGAGAGTACGTCTTGCGAATACCAGGATGACCAGCTATTTTACTCTCATGAAAACATTGTAAGAGCTCCAGTTGAAGTTCAGGAGGAACAAAGTTTCTTCCCTCAGGAGTGTTTCCGGGAGCTAGATGTTGTGACTTCAAGATCTGGTCAAGTAGCGGGGAATGAATTTTGAGACTGGTATTAGCAATAATATTGCATTTGGGTACAATGGAAGACAAAAGTGGTTCAACTGAAGCAGAGGGTTCATATTGGCGAGATAGCGCATCGGCTTTAGAATTCTTTGACCCAGGTCTGTAAGTCAGAACGTAATTGAAATGGGTAAGAAACAACGACCAACGAGCCTGCCTGGAGGACAGACGCTTGGCCTCTCCGATATAGGACAAGTTTTTGTGGTCTGTCAGGATGGTAACAGGATGTAATGTACCTTCCAATAAATGTCTCCATTCTTTCAAAGCCTTGATAACCGCTAGTAATTCTCTGTCACCAATGTCATACCTGCTTTCAGTACCGGTCAATTTTTTAGAGAAAAATCCACATGGATGTAATGGTTTATCAACACCCAACCTTTGAGATAGAACAGCACCTAAACCAGTCTCTGATGCGTCTACCTCGAGCAAAAATGGCAGAGAAGTGTCAGGGTGAACTAAAATTGGAGCGGAAGCGAAAAGCTCCTTGAGAGTCTTGAACGCAAGGAGAGCTTCAGTAGTCCAATTCTTAGTGTCAGCCCCCTGTTTGGTCATGTTAGTGATAGGTGCAATAATGGAAGAATAGCCTTTAATAAAGCGCCTATAATAATTGGAAAAACCAATAAATCTCTGTATGGCTTTAAGACCTGTGGGTAAAGGCCACTCTAGAATGGATTGGAGCTTATCCGGATCCATCTTAAATCCCTCCCCAGAGATCACATAGCCGAGAAAGGTTACCTGGGTTTGATCAAAGCTACATTTCTCCAACTTGCAGTACAAGCCATGCTGGAGAAGCTTGTGCAAAACCCTCCTGACTTGTTTGTGATGAATCTCAATGTCACTAGAATGAATGAGTATATCATCTAGGTATACAATGACGCACTCTTGCTGAAATTCCCTAAGAACCTCATTAATCAGATCTTGGAATACTGCTGGCGCATTGCATAACCCAAAAGGCATGACAGTATATTCATAGTGGCCATATCGAGTATTGAATGCCGTCATCCACTCATGTCCCTGCTGGATTCTCACCAAGTTATATGCCCCTCTGAGGTCTAACTTGGTGAAAATTGTAGAGCCCTTCAAACGATCGAAGAGTTCGGTAATCAAGGGAATCGGGTAGGCATTTTTAATGGTTATCTTATTCAAGCCTCGATAATCAATACAAGGTCTCAAAGAACCATCTTTCTTTTTAACAAAAAAAAATCCAGCCCCGGCAGGGGAGGAGGACCTCCTGATGAATCCCTTGTCTAAATTCTCGTGAATATATTCCTCTAGGACTGAGTTCTCCTTTATAGATAATGGGTATACATGACCTCTGGGAGGCATGGTACCAGGGAGTAGGTTAATTTTGCAATCAAAGGACCTGTGTGGGGGTAAGGTATCGGCTTTCTTTTTGTCAAATACTGCCTTTAAATCTAAATACTGAGGCGGAATTTGTGTCTCTGTAGGATTGTCAGAGGTATTCGATGTATTAGTTAATCCAAGAGGTAAGACCTTCCGCAAGCATTTTTCTTGACAATTCTCTCCCCACGAAACTATCTCCCCTGATTCCCAATTAATAATAGGGTTGTGTCTCCTCAGCCAGGAGTACCCCAGAACTATGGGAATAGACGGAGAAGAAATGAGCATCAAGGATATATCCTCTTTATGCAGGATGCCAACAGTCAAGTTAATCGGTATGGTCTCATGAAAAATAACAGGCTCAAGTAACGGTCTACCATCGATGGCCTCAACAGCCAGAGGTGTCTCTTTTAACTGGGATGGAATAGCATGCTTGGCAGCAAAACCCTGATCTATAAAGCTCTCAGCAGCTCCAGAATCGATTAGTGCCATAGTCTTAACTACTCCCTTCTCCCACTTTAAAGAAACGGGTAACACAAGCCTGAGCTCCTTGTAGTTGTGAATAGAGGACAAAGTAGAAACACCCAAGACCTGTCCTCTAGAGGAACTTAGGTGCGAGCGTTTCCCGAACGATTGGGACAATTTAGGCGTAAATGACCCCTGACTCCACAATACATACATAAACCCTCCCTTCTCCTGTACTGTCTCTCCCTTTCAGTGAGATGAGTACTGCCTATCTGCATAGGTTCAGGAATACGTAAGTCTTCGAACTCAGAGATTTGAAAGGTAGGCGCTAGTTTAAAGGAGGGTCTACGGGTCCTATCTCGAGTGTTCTGCCTCTCTCTTAAGCGTTCATCAATACGAGATATAAAAGAAATTAAATCCTCCAAATTTTCAGGGAGTTCTCTAGTAGCGACCTCGTCAAGAATTACATCTGATAACCCATTCAGAAACACATCTATATAAGCCTGTTCGTTCCACTTAACTTCTGCCGCCAAGGATCTGAACTCTAGTGCATAATCCACAAGTGTTCGATTGTCCTGTTTAAGGCGCAACATTAATCTAGCTGCATTGACCTTTCTGCCAGGAGGGTCAAAAGTTCTTCTAAACGCAGCTACAAAGGCATTATAATTATAGACGAGTGGATTATCATTCTCCCATAAAGGATTGGCCCATCTCAAAGCTTTTTCAATGAGCAGAGTAATAATAAATCCAACCTTTGCTCTATCTGTAGGATAAGAGCGGGGTTGTAGTTCGAAATGGATGCTAATCTGGTTTAGAAAGCCACGACACTTCTCCGGTGACCCGCCATAACGTACTGGTGGGGTAATACGGGAAGAAGCACCTACAGTGGCTACCTCTAGACCTGAGACTGCAGGAGAGATAGAAGGAGTACGTGTCTCCTCAGGTGGATTACTAGCACGAGACAAAAGTGCCTGTAGTGCCAAAGCCATCTGATCCATCCTATGTTCCATGGCGTCAAACCTGGGATCCGAAGAACCAAGCTGACTGTTTGTACCTGCAGGATCCATTGGCCCTGTCGTAATGTCAGGATCGGGACAGGGATCCAACACGCAGAGTACAAAGAGTGGAAAGGTACGTATACCGGGCCTTAGAATGGCCGGACTAACGTACCGAGAGTAAAGAATAGTCAGAGGCAAGCCGAGGTCGAGGGAACGAGAAGACAGATAAGCGAGAGACAAGCCGGGTCAAGGGATAACAGAGAAACAGGGTAGTACAACGAGCCGAGTCAAAACCAATAGAGCAAACTAGAATACCAGAGCACTGAGTGACTAGACAAGCTAGAACCACGACAGGGCAATGAGCTGAAGTAAGGAGTAAGCTTAAATACCCTGGCTCTGGATGGAAATCACGCCTCTGACAAGTACCGATTGGATATCGGACACTTGAGTGACAGATTGCTCGTGCTAGCGTCATGACGTCACGTATTGAGCGTCCTGCTAGAAAAGGACGTGGATTCCTCGCGGCCGGTGTTTAAGTGACTGGATGAACCGCGAGGAACGGAGGAAACAGCTCGCCTGGACGGATACACCACCAAGTCTCTACCTCCCTTAGAGGTAGAGGCCTCAGGTACCCTGACAGTGTACCAGTAACCTTATCTGTGTGTCATTGAGATTGTCTGTCAATGAGCCTATTTGTGTGCATCAGTAAGATTGTCTGCATGTGAGTATGCTTTACTGTATGATTTAATTACCCTGAAGGGACTAATATTTTGAATTAGAAAAAGAAATATACCAATAATATGTATATATATATATATATATATGTATATGTATATATATATATATATAGACAGAGAGAGAGAGAGGGAGAGATATGTGTATGTATATATATATATATAAACACACACTACATAGCACAATGACTTATGGGGCTGGCATAGATTTTTTTCCAGGGCTGCTTCGTATCCCCAGTCTGGCCCTGATTTGGTATGAAAAATTTCAGTCTGCCCAAAGTTAATGAGGCTTTGCCCCGTTTCACTCAAAACAAAGGCCAAGATGCACGTAAGAATATACAAATGTGGAATATACAAATGTGGTAATTTTTTTTCATAAACATTAGCAAAAGGAGATCAATTCCAGTTATTCTTCTAGTGAGTAGATTGGTGATTCTTTAGAATATGGTCATTGTGCATAGTATTCCATCACATCTCCAACAAGTGAGCATGATTAATATATATACCAGTCTGGATGGCATCATGTATGAGCTGTACATTACCTGTCTGGTTATTTCTAGATAGGGAGAACCTCTTGTTGTCAGTTATGGTAATATCCAGTTCAATTTCCCAGAACACTATAAACCTTGGTGTAGGGATTCATGTACTCTCAACATTGTACATTGATGGCACTCTAATGTTTGGGAGCTGAGTCATGAAAACTTTCTTGAATACTTAGTGGTAAGTTAGGTGAGCTTTGACTGATTACAGTGTTCACTTTCAGGCAGAGACTTTATATTGAAGCTTTCCAAATGTGATCTAGAAGTCTCTTAAAATACTCATTCTTCTAGTTATTAGAAATGTGACTTTAAAGAAGAGAAATTTAATATATAGCAGACCGGACAATTACGTTGTTAGACTACAAGTGACAGCCTTTCAGGTTTTTTACCAAAGTGAGAATTTGAAGTGAATTCCACATGTAAGGCCAAAATAGCCAAACTAGAAGAATTCTCTAGACCAGCTATGCTTCCAGATTGGCTACTTTGGCCTTAAATGGACACCCATGGCACCAACACAACTTATATGCATTTTATTTGGGGTTGGCCTCATTAATATGCTGTATTTTGTGCATGCTCAAATCTTTATAGTTTTTGCACAAAATAAATGAGATGTTTTGCAGAATTCCGCACCATAAACTTTCCTCCTTGGCCACACCCCCCACGGCAGAACAACTTCCTGTGCTGTCTCTTTAGATAAGAAAGCTTGACTTTTGTGCTTGATTTACAATTTGTGGTGTGCATCCTTTTGCTTTCTGATACGTGTACTAAGAAATTAAATAGTCACACATCATTATAACAATGCTAAAGCGCTGCTTTAAAATAGTGTGCTGTTATTGTATTTTCATTTCTAATAGAGTCTAGTAATGATGCATGGTACAACAAGGTATCCAATACAGTAAGGAGATTTAAAGGGACTCTGTTTTTAGATCTACGTTCTACAAGTTTTAGATTATGAGCCCCTATTTGTTGAATCGAAAAACCTAAAAAACAATTAATTAAACTCACCTGCAGTCTAAGCCCAGAGCCAGCACAGTCTTCTTTGTGCAACCCATGGTGAGTTCATCAATCCGGATGATTTCTGGTTCAGTCAGTGTCTTCTCATAAAGAAGCTTTATAGACCTATGGCACATGGGCATTATTCGGGGCTCGCTACCAATACGTGTGAGAAATATTATAAGTGCTCGGTGTCAGCACTATGTGCATATTGACTCCAAATGTGAAGACCTTTGAAAATCAAAGGAAAAGCGTTTTTAGCGACTCTAGGACAATTTTAGATTTGTTATGACACTCATACCCAGTGGCGGAACTACCGCGGTCGCAGCTTTAATAGCGTGACCGGTCCCCCTCTGATGATGTCAGAAGCTGGGAGGAAGTGACTGCACCGGTCACTTCCTCACAGCAACCACTGGGGGCTGCGCAGGAGGAAGGAGAGGCAGTCAGAGTGGCAATTTTCGCACCAGGGCCCTGTGGTTTTTAGTTACGCCCCTGCTCATACCCCATCCTAAGTATTTATCATTGACTTTATCGTTATCTCCAAACTAGTGGTCTCATCACGTGGAGGATAAAAAGATAATACTGTAGGCTGCTCCACAGCATTAGAGATTCATGCCTCCCAACATATTGATTTCAGCAGGACAGTCCTGATTTTCAGGTCCTATCCCACTGTCACGACTTAGGTTTCAACATAATAAAATGTAATAGTATACACTTTAATGATTTCAATCTCTGGATATGCAATACAGGTTGTGTAGGTAGGTTTATTTATTGATATACGAACAATAGAGTAACCCTTTTTTTTTCATTTTAGTATCAGGGGGAACCAGTTTCTGGGTATGTATGTGATTGGGGTAAAGCAGGGGTGGCATGATTTTGTGTATCACATACTGTGTTGTTCTGGCTTCTGCACTCTTGTGTGCACGAAAAATGTAACCATTCTGTTTGAAATAGGAGGAACCCTAACTTAAAGTCTCCCTAAAACTTCTTACATTCTTACATGAAAACACCCTATCAGACTGTATTATCCAGTACCATTCCAGGCGATGTAGCTGAGATCTTATAAATGCAGAAATATTTTAAGGTCATTAAAAAGATGTTAACATTCAAAACACATAATTCTAATAGTTATAGTTTAAATGCAGGACCAGTACAGGCACCCAGACCACTTAATCTGGGCCTGTAGTTTAAACCCTGCAAACTCTTGTAGGGTTAGCACACATCTTGTGACTGTCTTCTGGTCAAACTCGGTTCCGTGGCGCAGCTTTTTTCTGCACATGCACACTAGCCTTCGATTGTTTTTCTATGGGGAAACATTGGATTCGCTGAGATCATCAATCTTGATGATCTCAGCCAAGGAGGTGACGCAGCAGTACAAATACCAGCACGGCGAGGGCTGAAAGGTAAGTAAACTGTGGGGGGAGGGTAACCCAAATAGGCAAATTAAAACTAAAGTGCTAGGAATACATGTTTGTATTCCAAACACTATAGTATTCTTTTAATTAAACTGTCTGTCTGAGGAATGGGTATGAGTCCCATTACAAAAGATGATGAATAAAAAATGGTAAATGAATTAAAATGTTTTAGAATCCATTTTTAAATGCCATCTGTTTTCTAAGCAGCAATCCATTTTGAGACGCAAAATTCTATAGTTCATAAACTCTTTTTCCACTCAGTTCTATGCTTTATCTTTACGTGTCACTTTTGCCATCTGACCAGGCATTACATTGTAATTAGTTGGCTGCCTGTTGTCTTGCTACAATGGTCTATTTAGTGAACACCTACGCTAGAATTTCAGTTCCCTTTTATTCAAATGTGCCCTGCAGGCAGTCTCTAAGAGCAATCCTTGACTTTTAATATTGCCGTGTATTTACAAGAGCTCCTCATTTCCATACTGGGAGTTGATATTAGTTGTTCCGTGAGATTGTCCTGGCTTTAAAAATGACATGGTGAATGAATTCCAAATAAAGCTTAGAAGCTGAGAACATTTTTATTTTTTAACAATCTGTTACTATAATGAATATTTAGGTAACAAAAGTGACGAGTGGCAAATTCCCTTTAAAAGCACTAGCTATTGTTAGTTTCCAGATTTTATGGTATACCGGTAATTTTAATAGAGTCATAGAAATCTGCTGTAAGAATGTCTATTGCCATAACAGTTAATATAGTAATACAGATTGAAAAAGACTCAAGACAATCAAGTTCAACGTATTATATATCCCTGAATCTACTCTTGATCCACAAAGAAGGAGCCCCCTCCCCCCCCCCCCAAAAAAAAAACTAAAACAAAATGTCTTTCTTGATTTGCTTATAATGGTTGACTCCTTACCAGCAGTCAGTTGGGAATGGCATTCCCCACCTCCATTTCAGATCAGTAAGAGACAAACATTTTCTGTTTGTGCTAAGTCCGCTGGTGCACGGCTGAGTTCATTGGCTGAGTTCATTGGCTGAGTATGATCAGCTCACGCCTTCAGCCCAGGAGCTGATCCTATCCTAGAGGGCTTAACTCCGGAGAGATTTATGGAAGCTCCTAACATTTCCACGCAGTGGTGTATTTTGGATTTTTGCTGCCCCAGGCATGACGCAACTTGGGCACCCCCCTAATCTAATTTTGCCCCATACCTTCCTGTCAAGGCCACACCTCTTCCTGTTTAAGAACAACACACACTTTGACTGACAGACACATACACACTGACACACACACCCAGTGACAGGCACACACCCTCAGATACACATATAATGAAATACAAACACTTACACACACACACTGATTTGACACACATCCTTATTGATTTGATACACTAATTGACACACAATCACTCAGACACACACTGCCAGACACAAACACACTCAATGACAGACACACATACACTGACAGACACACACACTAGCATACACACTTACTCACATACATACACACACACTCACTAACAGACACACACTCACGCACAGACATACACTGACAGATACACACTCACTAACAGACACTCACTCACAGACATACACTGACAGACACACACACACACACACTCACTAACAGACACACACTCACTCACACACATTATCTAACAGACACACACTCACTCACAGACATACATTGACGGGCACACACACACATTCACTGACACACATCCTGATACTGATAGAGTCACACACATTGTCTGACACACTCACAAACTGTTATTATTTTTTATTTTTTTTTAACTGAAATCCACCCAGCCTTCTTACCTTGAGTGGATTCATTCTCTGGGGTCCAATGGGGCTTCTGCTGCTGACTGGGCTGGCTGTTGCTGGGCCGGCTGCTGCTGCTGACTGGGCTGTCTGTTGCTGGGCTGGCTGCTGCTGCTGACTGGGCTGTCTATTGCTGGACTGTCTGCTGCTGCTGGCTGGGCTGGCTGCTGCTGCTGGCTGGGCTGGCTGCTGCTGCTGGGCTGGCTCCTGTACTGCTGGGTAGGCAAACGGACAGTCAGTGGAGGCGAAGAAGGTTGAGCAGGAAGAGCTCAGAGCACAGCGCTCCCTCACTGCCCGTCCGCCATATAAGCAGCTGCCCGCCTAGTGCCAGCCGTCCAGCTCGTGGGCCCCCATGAAAGAGGCTAACAAAGCATCTGCCAGGGCCCTTTTTTTTTTTCTGCCGCCCAAGGTAAAACTTGTTAGCCTTGATATAAACACAGCACTGCTTCCGTCTGCAGGGAGATGGGTAGTGGCACCAGGTAGACTGCAGGTAAGATGGCAGACCATTCTAAAATGGTTTTATTATTTATAATGGGAAGCCAGAGCACACCTGGCACAATAACCATAACAGCACACTGCGTTTATGATGCTTGCTGTATTTCTTTAAGTGAAATATTCATTTTTAGATTAAAATGTTAGGGGTAGTTTGTAGATATGCATTAGGGCATGTTTTGAAATACCCAGCTAGGCAAAGGTAAAACAAATTAAGAAGCAAGTTTGTGGTTGACTGGGCTATTTAATAATAATGAAATATGAAAAATATAATATATATATATATATATACATACACACATATATATATATATATATATATCACAGGCTGACAGGCTCCCTTGATAAAGGCATTTTGCCAAAACGTTGGGGGTGTATTGGTTGACTCTTGTCCTTCTTCTCACTAGGTCTGGTATGTTTTCTTTATTTTTTTGTTATTTATCATTATTTTGGGGTTATTGAATTTGGCATCTCATATAGCTGTCTTGTATACTTATATATAACTTTTTATGCATTATGCAGTTTGCTTGTATGCAAACTTAAGAACTGATAGATATTGCATTGTATTCTTTATTGGACATTTATTGTTATTCATTGATACTGTTTATGAGAGCCTATTATTTTGACCCATGTAATAAACATTTTTTTTCTATATACTTTTGTGGTTGTGCTCCTTGTTTAAGTTATTAATGTAACTCTTTTGGCCTGTTTGGAATACGGCCTATTACGAGTGAGCACCCTAGTTTAGTTGTTACGTTCTGTTCTTTATTAACTTATTTAGTGTGCCTACCTGTTCTAATTGTGACTATTTAAGATTATGTGTATGTGCCAGTGTGTATATCTGAGTGTATGTGCCAGTGTGTGTATCTGAGTGTATGTGCCAGTGTGTAAATCTGAGTATATGTGTCAGTATGTGTATTTAAGTGTCAGTGTGTATCTGTGTGTGAGTTTTTTGTACCAGTACATGTGTCTATCTCTGTATGTGTGTTGGGGAGAGAGGGGGGTTGAGCATGTGTGGGGGGAGGTGGGGCAGTGTCTTGTGAAGCCACCTTTCTGAAATGCATTTTTGCATGATGGGATGTCTGTGAATACAAGTAAGATATTACTGTATTTAGGGAGGCAAGGAGGTCGGGGTGAGGGAGAGGGGATGCTAGATGGGGGTTTTAACACTATAGGGTCAGGAATGCATGTTTGTGTTCCTGACTCTATAGTATTTCTTTAGATTACTGTTGCACTGCTTTTAATGCCTCAAGTTCAAAACGTTAGACATGCCAATCTGCACAATAATGCAGGGAGTGGCACAGCAATAACAGATTAACGGAACACTCTAGGTTCAAGATCAAACCGTAAGAGTTCCCAGTTTTTATAAGTGGGGTTGGCGTGAGAATGAGCCAAGGTGGCATTTGATATTACACTTCAAGTGATCAGGCACTTAGAATTCAACAATACCACCTTTCTGCTAGTTTTTAAATACTTTGTTTTTGGCAGTACATCACAGTGCATTCAAACAGATAAAACAAAGTAGATTTGTGAATTGTTGGATGATACATTAGAATGGGAGTGGTCGGTTCTAAATAGTGTCCTCGTGTACTAAATCACCATGGAAATCAGTTGAACAGGCACATTCCATTGGTGACTCCTCCCTGTCTATACTGTTGCACCACATTTTAGAACAGAACATTTTGGTAAATCTTCCCCAAATTGTGTATTTTTTTATTAAATATTTATAGTGTTAATAAATGAGAAACATTTTTTACAGATATCATTTTAGAGGTTTGATAAACAAGAACAAGAAGTGAGTTTGGCTAGGTAAAAAAAATAGAACTGGGTTATTATAATCATAAAGAATAGTTACACTCTATACCAGAAGTAAGGAACCTTTTAGTAGTATTGTGCCAAAACAAAATCGATTTAAAAAAATAATTGAGGTGTGTCTGTTGCCATATTTTGCTTGTGTTATTTATGGGTGATGCAGTTGCTTTGTAGCGTTGTATTTGTGCGTATGTGGGCTGTAGCTTTGTATTTGTATATGTTCATGAGGAGTTTATGGTATTGTGTATGACACCTATGAATGTGGTCTGTGTATGGGGACTGCTTGTGGAATTGTGTAGATGATATGTCACATTGTGTGTTGGTGTGTGGGGCTGCTTGTGGTATTGCATGTGAGAGACTACTTGAGGGGTTGTGTGCATGTATGTGGATTGTCAGTGGTGTGGTGTTATGTTTGTGGGAAATGTATTTGAGTGTGGGCTGTTTGTATTATTTGTATGCTTTTTGTGCAGCTTTGTGTCTATCTAACAATGTGGGTTGCTTCTCTCGGGTCCAGTGGGGACTAGGCTGCCCACGTACAGGTCAAGGGCAGGAGCTGCAATAGCTGCTGTGGGCTGCTCTACGCCATTGTGGATTCCCGTTCACAAGTAACCAGGCATTATTTGTATTATTGTATTTATTTTAGTATTGGTCCCTGAGGAAGTCCTCTACGGAGGACGAAACGCTTAGTTTGTTTGATTAATTTTAATTTACTCTTACTAAATATATGCCAATAAAAGCAACTTTTTACAACAACTTCGGAGTTCCTGAATTCCTCCAATTGGGACGACCGACAGGATAGGGATACAACCCCCTATAACAAAGGGGAGGTACCTTGAAGGCTCATATATCACATCAGCTACTTGATGACCAAAACACATTGCACTATGTTTTGTTTTATTTATGTTTTGTAGTGATAACAGCCAGATACCTAAATTGTGCATTCTTTTTATATTTTGTGATTGGTTACTATATTGGGAGGTAACCAGAGGGAAGCTGCATATTTAAAGATAAGTTTGTTATTATTTGTTATTTCCACTTAAACACGGGTGAGGAGATGGAAGTGTTATACTTTATCCCGTTCACAAGTACTGGGAGGAAGTTTTCTGAGATCACTTCCTGTAAGTGCTGCAATGCGTATATTGAGGATTGTCCCTCACCACCTGCAATCACTGCTCAGTTTGCACTAGCAGATATCTGAAGTCCCTCTGGAACTCTAGATAGCCCAGAGCCTGTTTGGCTCTGGCAGCCTTGAGTGCCATGTAAAGGCACCTCGAGTGATATGCATGGCACACGTGCCATAGGCTGCTAAACCCTTCCTGGTACTTTTAAACAGAAGTTGCCTGTACTATCAATTTTTTAATTTTATTTTTATAAATGTTTTTTTTAAATGGTGTTATGCTTCATCCTAAAATATAAAATACTTGTTATTGGTTGTTCTGTTTGTGATCAAATTACAGTTATCATGCACCCAATATTAATGCTCACGATTAACTGCAATTATTGTCGGAATTCCCTAGAGAAGATATTATTATGCTTGTTGTTGTATCATCTCAATGCAGAAAGCCTACAGCACCAGAAGCTTTGAAATCTAGCTAATGCCTTTTGAAATCGTGACTTGCTGAATTTCAATGTTCTCTTTTTCTAGATAGAATTTAATTTAGTTTTTATTTGAAATGTGACTAAATACTTTTGTAATATATGATAATACAACCAGATGTGTTAGTAAACATTTAGAGGAATTTCTTTTCTTTTTTTTTAAATATAAAGGCAAAAATATTTAAAGCGGCACTGTCACCCTGCCTGAAAAATGTATATTTCATAAAGATAGAATCTGACATCCAGACATCCTGATATCCATTGCACTTTGGGATAGAGTCAAAGCTAAATTGGCCTTGGTCTCCGACCTATCGCCTATGGCCCTCTTGATGTGGAACAGGGAATTCCTCCCAGGAATGGAAGCCAGGGATTTTGCAAGTTTAGAGAGGGCTGGGCTCCAGAGATTGAACTAGGAAATCCTTTCAAGATTTGTCCCAGATTCATCCGCTACGTTTGAGGGATTTTTTTCGATATATGCAGCTTCAAAATTTTGCGTCACGTAGTAGAGTCAGACAGGCTGCAGAGCAGAGTTCTACCTTGTTTTAAATTCTATATGAAGAGGATGGAAATTGGAAGGTGCTGATATTGCTTATATACAATACCATTAGTTCAGTGTCCGCAGGATGGGTAGAAGCTGGAGGGCGGGACATGGCAGGACATCTGGGAGGCGACAAGCAAAGTTTAATTGTGTGTAGCGCTACAGGGACAAGAGGTTAAAACAAAAATGAGATGGCACACCACCCGGACTAAGTTACACAGAATGGGAAAAGGCACCACAGACCTGTGTTGGCGATTATGTGGGTCAAAAGGCACCTATACCCACATGTGGTTGTGCTGCCCAAAAATGAAACCATTCTGGCAGGGCAGTCGAGACTTATTAGCCAAGTTGTTCAATAGACCATTCGATCTTGATCCATGAGCCTTTCTGCTAGCTAGACCGGTTGAGGGCCTTCCGGTCAGATAATAGAAATGAATGAATAGAATAACACTGACTTCCTGGACGACCCTGGCTGCAAGGTGGCTGAATGACTTGGCTTTTAGCATGGTGAAGGTAATGCATAGAATAAAAAGAGTTATCTCATGGACATGTTCATGGTCACAGTTCTTACCATCCTTTTCCAGAAGTGGAAATGGAAGACGAGGGGGCACGACAGACAGGGGGGAGGAATTGGTGGTCCCATGGTGGGTCACTCCTGTGAAGGGGTCTTCCTCTTACAATTGTTTGATTTCCATTACAAACATGGATACAGTTGGGTCACTTTTGTTTTGTTTGCTTGGTTTAGCCCTCCATTTTATTTCAGAGGCTATATGGGGCGTAGTAATCTGCTATCACAGAACATATAGCTTCAGAGATGAGCTGAGGAGAAACAGAGCCTTCAACCCATGTAAACTTAATAGGAGACCACTGCACAACTATAACACTGTCATGATATAAGGGCAGTGGGTCACTTAATCCCCTATGAGCGTGTTCTTTCTTTATTTTATAGGTCTCGGTATATCCTATTTTTCTCAGTGGGTCACTTTAGCATCTTTCTGGGTATAGGCTTGGCATATGACCTAACCATATAAGTTTCGCTCACGCATGTCCTCAAATGCTACAACACCAAAACTACGATTTGTACACTGTTTTCTGATAATTAACATTTTGCATTTTATTTGTGAACTTGGGTTATGACAAAATTGTAAAAAAATGGTTCTGTAAACTATGTATGCTGAGCGTGTCACTGAATGTTTTAGATGGTACCTGTCTTAAATAAAGAATTACAATATATAAGCTGTTTGGTACAATATGAGACTCAATTAGAGGCAATGTATGTTTATATTACAAACACTTCCACAGATGAATAATGTGTATGCAAATTAAGTTGCATTAGCAAGGAATGTAATATAACAATACATTTTTGTTTACTGATGTAATTCTTATTGGTGGCAATGTGTGTGTATGGTCTTACCAGAGAAATGGAATTTAAAATCAGCACATATTTTTTATTTTAATGTATACCATTAAAACCTGCATGCCGTCATCTCGCTTTCTTAAGAGCTAAAGAAGCTTGAACGATAAAAATTACAAATAAACATTTTTTAACTGTTAAATGGATTGTAATATTATACTCAAATTGACTAATGTATTAGGCCATTTTGTACAGCCTAGGACCTTTAAATTATAGTGTTTGGTTTATTTAACAGAACACAAAGGTATAAAACACTAAATCAGACCTGTAAAACTAAAAACCTGAAATCAGTCTGACCTTTACTGAATAATCTCTATAGTATTAACACACAAATGGCTTTCATTTAAGAGCATTAAAAAAATAAAAAATAAAATAAGAATATGATTTTCCAACTTCCAACATTGTTTTCCTGGCACTGGAGTTTCCCTTTAACATTCACCCTATGTCAAGCACTTTTTTTAAGTATCTGTCCCATTCAGCTAACAGTCTGGGCCCTCCTATATTCCGCTTGCTGGGTGTAGAAGTGAATGCAAGTTGTTCACATTTTTCATATATGCCTTTAGTTCGAATTTTGCTCAGTGACAATCATTATTTCCTCTGGCACGTACAATTAAATGCCTGCACCCTCCATCTAATTGCTATCTTTTACCTAATGTTCAGGGCAGACGCAGAAGGTTTTTTTTTTTTTTTTAATTCTTTATTTTTGTATCACACTGCATATTTAACACAAGTAGAGTGCAAACATTTGTTATAAAAACATCAGCTTCTCATACGCTTCAAAACATTATTAGGTAAAGATTATGCAGTGTGAATTTTTGTATTTTTGAAAAGTAAGATACAAATATGAACAATAACACAAGTAGTCTCAGGGGCATTACAGTGGTCGGCTGTGTAGCTGCGGTTTGCGTGTTACCCACTGAGATAGGGTCATCCCCGTTGCTGCTGTCGCCCAGTGGTGTGCCTCGGGTCGGTAGTGGGGATGGAGGGGGGGGGGTTACAAGAGTGGGCTTGTAGCTCCTTTGGGAACATGGTCTCACAGGTTGGGCTTTATGTGTTCCGTCCGTGTGTAGTGTCTGGTGAGGTTGGGTGTCTGACTGGTCTCAGCTTGGGAGCCATGTGCATTTGGCAAGTGCTAGGGTGTAGGTCGGGTACGTGTGTGATGTGTCTAAGTACCATAAATGTCAATAAAATATATCAATAAAGTATAAAGCATGAAGTCTAAAAGGTGTAAAAGTATAAAGTAAAAAGTATAAAGGTGGAAAGTCATTCCCCAGGTGGGGGTAGATGGTGTATCACCCTCTGGGTATGTCCCTCAAGGTGGTGCGGCGGGACCCTGCCCTCTCCGTGCTTGTCTGGGAGCAAACTCTGGTATTTCTGCAGGATTCAGATGCGACAAGTTCAGACTACTCTGCTGTGGTGGTGTCAGGATGCCCAGTGTGGTAAGCAGAGATTCGATCTCCTGGGCGCTGTGTACTTTGTGTGTGGTCCCACCGTGTGAGAAGATGACCGCTCTTGGGGATCCCCACTTGTAGGGGATATCTTTATTTCGTAGGTGTTGCAGGCTCGGTTGCATCCCCTTTCTCCATGTCAGGGTGTTCCTGGTTAAGTCCGAGAAGACAGACAGTGTCGATCCTTCAAAGGGTAGAGGAGTTTTTCCCCGGAGCGCCATTAAGGTCAGTGCCTTGTGTTGGAGCGATTGGAATCTCACTATAAGATCCATGGGTGCAGTCGTAGGAGCTCTGGGCGATTTTGGCAGCCGGAACATACCATCTAGCTGCACGGCCTTCGCCTGTTTGGGCGGCAGTATGGTGTTAAGAAGGCGTCTAATAAAATGAGGCACCTCTGTGGTCACCACTGAGTCAGGTATTCCCCTGATCTTTAAATTATATCTCCTGCGTTGGTCCTCCAAAGCATCCAGTCTGTCTGTGGAGGCCTTGTGGCTGCGCTGGAGGTCAGCCACTTGTTTTTCAACTGCTGTCAGCCGCGTATCCTGGGCGCAGGAGAGTTCCTCCAGCCTGGAGGCCTTAGTGGCTACTGCGTCTATGGCCGTTTTGTATTGGGCCATGTCGGCCGTGATGTTCTTTCTAAGCTCGCTCAGCATGAGTTGGAGCAGGTCCGCTGTTACCGGTTCTCCCGGCTTTGATGTGGCCTTAGCGGGGTCCGGTGCTTTGTAGCTGTAGCTCCTATATCCAGGTCGGCAGTAAAGTCATCCGAGGAGTAGGAGTACAGGTCGTCCGCCGCCGCCATTTTGTCCCATGCGGCCTTGTTCGTGCCGCGCTTTGTCTGCTCTTGTTTTCTTGTTTTTTTTGCCCATGGCTTCTCAGTGTGCCTTTGGCAAGAGGGTCGCTGGAGTTTGGGGTTCCTCTCCACCTTTTAGAGGTCAGTTTCTCTGGTCGAGACACGGAGCTCAAGATTGTGCGTCCGACCAGTTCCCTAGCTGGCTCCGCCCCTTCCTAGAGTGCTCCGCAGAAGGGTTTTAAGATGCGTTACATAATTTATAATGGGGTTGATCCTTTTTGTGTTGTTGATTTGTTTTATGATTTCTTTTTTATGTGCTGAACTGCTTTCTGCACATGACGTTGAAAGTACTGTCAATTCTTTGCTGGCTCGCAAAAACAAAGATTAGAAAAAGAAAAAAAAACATATTAAAAGGGACCCTCTAGACCTCTAAAGCACTTCAGCTTGCTGTGACGGTAGTCACTATCACTGGGAGCAGAAGGACACTTTACTTCCTGTACTGTTCTTATGTTTTAGTCACCCTGTGCCCATTATAGGTGCAGGATGTGTATAATATAATTGCTTGTGGTTAAAAGTTTTGTGTGCTCTCCTGTCTTGCTGATGCTTGTTACCAACCAGGTATATTTGGCTATGGAGCCTTTATAGCGCCCTCTGACAGCTATGTGCACTACCTGAATAGCAAGCCTTGTAAATTTGCATATTCCGGTAGATTTGCTTATTGCTAATTCTGCAGTCAGGAGAGCTATTTTGTGTTAATTATTGTCTTTTTATTATTAATCCACATCCCTTTATGAATATGTAATTGTGTTATTATAAGTTGCTGTATGTTTACTGATATGATTTGGTCATTTGTATTTTATTGAAGTTGTCACATCAATCTAAGTGTAATGAGCATATGGGCTAGTCCCGAGTAAAAAATAAAGCTGAGTATGTTAGTTCCTTTTGGACCTGTGTGGATTTATAGGGCTCCCAGTAACAGTCTTTGGACCTTTTGGCTAGCTTCACAATCCCTCTAGCCTGCGGGGCAAAATGAAAGCTAGGCCTAAGAGCAAGAAGTGTCTTTATAAAGACAGGAGCTATCGAATTGCAGGCAGAGGTGCATTTCTGTCTGGAAGAAGGACTGCATAGGAATAGGCAGAGGGGATGATACATGCCTGAAAGGGAAGCTGCAGAGGAATAGGCAGAAGGGACGATACCTGCATGGAAGGGAAAGAGCTACAGAGAGAATCCTGTCAAGCTTTAATGACTGGGGCTGCAGCATTCCAGAGTCCCGGCAAGTGGCTAGGAAGCGGACTGGGTAGAGGTACTTAGTCGGAGTACAGTCCTCCGGCCAGTCACTATGTGTAGCATGGTGAAGCGGAGCAGTGCGCACCGTGGTCCAGGAACTTCAGTTTCCTGTACCCAGCTGGACTAAAAGGAAGTGCTCACTGAGAGTGCTCACTGAGAGAGAAACTGAATCTCTCGGCCACGCTAGCTGCCATGCTCACTCATTCTTCAGGAACATCAGCATGCCTTGGTTACTTACAATCATTTAGCCTTGTTCATCATGTTCACTGCTAGCTTTGTGTATTCACTATTTTTTTTTTTTTTTTAATTCTTTATTTTTAGTGTGCATGAAAACATAACAAGTAGGCTCGTCATGCCCCAACAGTTCAACAAGCTTTTTTACATATAGACATTTAACAGTTGGTTGGCATGTGGAATATTCTGCACAATTGTTTAGGTTAATAGTTGATTAAACTACGTGTAGTATGGCAGGTTATGTATAACTGTTTCTGTAGCTTAGTTACATATGTAGGTAATATAGGACAAAGTACATTTATGACTGCGGTTGCCACAACGGCATTCTACCGGGCTTTTCGCGTTCCTACAGGGACTGTAATGTGGCTTGGATAGACATTGCGCTCTTTTGTGTACTTAGGACAAAACAGCTTAAAACAACTAGCGCATAAACATATTTCGAAATCAGGCTTATAAAATAACACCAGGCCTATTCAAGGTATGAAACTAGGGATAATGCAAAGCTTGGATTATATATGTTAGAGTGTAGTTACAGTTAGTTCTCCGCTTTTGCCGAGGCCATTCTTAGTGAAGGGCATGCTTAAAAGAAAAGAAAGGAAAAAGGTTGGACTCGTGTATTATAAATGCTGCACCTTTTTGGCTCTAGAGGGTTAATGAACTATGATGGGGAGGCTCAGGTTGCAAAGAAAGCTTGCTTATTCCTCAGTCCCCTCTCAATAACCAGAGCTTCGTCAGTAGCTAATGTGAGTTATGGTTAAGGCTATACTTGAAAGGCAAAACATGCAAACTTTGAAACATTTAAGACATGAAACAAGGTTATAGTAAATCATGAGCTAGTCATTGCTTTACATGCTAAACACGCTAAACTTGGGCGGCTTGAGGTAGAGCCTAGCATTTCTTAGGGTAAAGTTACTGGAAAAATGAGTAGTCTCAAATGTCCTGTGGAGCACAGAGTAGTGCTGATCGTAGTCTGCTTTACAGCTGTACTAGGCATCAAAGTCTAGGTGCTTCTTTGTTGCGATAGCAAGTAACTGTCCAGGCTACGAGTACCTGTGGAGGGCGGTATATTGGGCGCTTTTAGCCGATGCCTGTTGCCGGTAAGCCAGGGCATTGTCCTTCTGAGTCTCTCCGCTGTCGCCCCCCAGCTTGTTGAGGCTGCTGCAGTAGTTGGCTCTGGCGGTGTGTCGTGGAGTCCTCAGCTGTACCGTCGCTTGGGTCTTCTTGATGTGCATGTGGTATCGGTGTAGGTTGCTCTGTGTGCTGGGAGTTAGATCAGGTGAGTCGCTTGCTTGCAGCGGTTGTTTCGCCGGTCCGGGCTGTTTCCGTTGTGTGTAGGGGGATGCGCCCGGTAAGCCTCCCGCTGTTTTCCGTCGCTGAGCCCGCTTGTGTCTGCATAGTCGGGCGGCCATTTTGGAGCCTCGTGGTGTCTGTCTGTAGTAGCTCCTTCGTGCAGCGGGTCATATCCACGAGGTCACCATTCTCTCTGCTTGCCGGTAGGTGACACCCCTCTTCTGCAGGGCATACCTGAAGCTTGTGCAGAGGTGGTCGAAGGTCTCCAGTGGTGACATGGGTGGCTGGGTGTGTGTGCTCCGCTTGCCCCGTTTGCGCCGAGCCGCCATTAAGGGTTTACCCTGTGGGACAGTGTCCCCGGTTTGGCTCGTGTCTAGGACGCCTGCTTGCTTCCAGTGTGGACCGGGATATCCCCCGCCGGTCCAAAGGGGGGGGGGGTAGGTTACAGAGATGTCGCTGGGTGGTTTTTGTATCGGAGAGAGCGGCCGCCTCTCCCCGGTTTCGGCCTCAGTAGGCCGCATTCGTTTCTCCGCTTTCCCGGCCTCTACGGACCCTGGAGTGGTGTCGCTGGGTTCAGGAGGGCACCCCCGACGTGGGTGGCACACCGCCGAGTGGCTTTGGGTGAGGTGGTCGCCGCTTTGGCCCCGGATCGTGCCCGCTCGGCCGGAGCCCATGTTAGTTGCGTCCACCCGGCTCAGCGGTCAAGCTCCGCCCCGTATTCACTATTCTTTAAAATACTCCCTAGGAGAAATGTAAATGAATAAATACTATACCCAAATTATATTAGTTTCATGAATGGTACATTTTATGGAATTTCAATAAATAGGGCTTAAAATCATGCCTGCCAACATTTTAAATGGACCAACAGGTACACTTTATTTTAGGGATGTGAGTGGGAGTGAGGCTACGGACGGGGCTGCTTTGACACATTTTAGGTAACTTACTAATAACAATTTATGCATCTAAAATGTAATTTATAATAAGAACAATATATCCTATTTACACAGATAGATGTCCACTCTAAACACATTCATTGTAGTTTAAATAAACATTACTATGAGTATTATTGCTGTGGACCTCTGTTATATACTTAGAGAGATGCAATATGGAGTTCCTGAAAAAGAGGGACATTGGAATAGAAATGAAGGACAGAGGAATATAGGGACTGTCCCTCCTAGATAGGGACACTTGGGAGGTATGTTAATGTAATTTAAAAAAAACTACTAATTATGCCATCCTTTTAGATATTGGTAAATTCTGTGTTCTGATGAGATATATGTTCATTATAGAGTTGGAAGCAATTGTTGCATTGTCAGATTTGGGAAACATTTAATGACTACAACTAACTGGTCCATATATGCCGGGATATAAGTCCATCCATTGTACAAGTTGACACCCCAAAATTAGAGGTGTTATATACGTTCAGGTCTTTATTCACTAGATAAATGGTGAGCCTGTTTACTTGTTTGCTTATGATTTAGGCGCAGTCTAGGCAAATTTTATTTGATCATAAATTTTGTTTTACGTACTGTTTCCGGTTATAAGATTATATTTATTTTATTATACAATTAATAAGATGGTCAGAGCTTAAACATAGACAAACCCTTACAAATAAAAAAAAAATTCTGATAGCGTGTGATAGGTGATAGATAGGTGTCCAACCAGTCACCTATGTTTACATAAGAATGGTAAGATATGGCAAACAGTAATGTCAGCTGCTACTTCTCCAGAAATCTGTGCATATAGAGTAAATAATGACTCCTGAGCTTACTCAATCAAGTGATAGCAGTGATGGTAATCACTCCAGAAACTCTGTTTGTTTAGAAAAGAATGTTGAACGCATCAATAGAGCATTTAGGCGAAGACCTTATTTTTATCTCTGCCATGTATCAACAACTTAATGTTCGATGTATTAGTCAACACCTAGTTTTTAAAAGATTGTTTGATGCTTAAAATGTCCAGCATATATACAGTAAATTATGATATATTTAATTATATAATATAATGAGTTGAAGTCAGAGTTGGCGGTAACATAAATTGAGAGGTTATAGTCAGAAATGGAAGTATTTGCAGTATTGTGCCAGAATAACCTAATGGTAGATAAACAGCTGTTGTAGAACTGCAGCTTCCATGAGGCATTGCTAGAGATTGGCAAAGCCATGTTCATTGTAACCCATCCAACATTGATATAATGTGAATAACATGTTCGAGCAGCATCAGCAGTGACAATGTTACCCAGAGAAAACATTATAATGTTTAAACTGCATGTCTGTTTGCTAAAACACTAGAAAACATCACACTACTATGTAATTAAAATTTCAAACACAAAAACTCCATTTTATGACAGAGCACCCTTGAAAGGACATTCACACCTCCTACTCAACATGCGGCTATGTGAGAGCACATGCTGTGTAGAGGTGGATAGTGTGATTGAATGAAAAAATCCCACATTCAATTCGAAGATCTATTCATATTTCTATAGTGTATTCAGGCAGCACATAGCGTGCGGTGTTAGGAGTACTGGTGTGAAGCTACCCCCCACTCCTTGTGTAATTAATGTATCCAGTGTTAATGTGTACCTGTCGTACACACAGGTTTGTAGTATTTAAAAGAACATTTTATTTAATTAATTCTGTGTGTTTGCAGAATTTCTAAAAGATGTATAGATTGGAAGAAAAACCTTGAAATGTGTTCCCTACCCACATGTCAATCATTTCTTCAGCATAGTCAGCATATAGACATGTAGACCAAGAATAACTTACAGGGAAGAGCAGGAGAATGTTCCTACCAACAATTCTCCTGATCTCTGTCATAGCAACTTCAGCATAAACGCTGTGGTTATTAATTTTCTTGTACTGGCTATAGGAGTATAGAAATGCGTAGAGGTAGATGCGCTGGCCATAAAGCCAGCTTGTTGGTGGAGGTGCCCCAAGTAGGACCAATCCATAAGGATGCAAGTAGGTGTAAAGGTGATGTGGTTTACCAACTATGAAGCTGTGTATATGGCAGTGCTAATCTTAAGGTAAGTAAACATTGAAAATTGAATATGATAAATTAAACACTGCTCAAAAAAATAAAGGGAACACTTAAACAAGACAATGTAACTCCAAGTCAATCACACTTCTATGAAATCAAACTGTCAACTTAGGAAGCAACACTGTTGAGTGACAATCAATTTCACATGCTGTTGTGCAAATGGGATAGACAAAAGGTGGAAATTATAGGCAATTAGCAAGACACCCCCAATAAAGGAGTGGTTCTGCAGGTGGTGACCACAGGCCACTTCTCAGTTCCTATGCTTCCTGGCTGATGTTTTGGTTACTTTTGAATGCTGGCGGTGCTTTCCCTCTAGTGGTAGCATGAGACGGAGTCTACAACCCACACAAGTGGCTCAGGTAGTGCAGCTCATCTAGGATGGCACATCAATGCGAGCTGTGGTAAGAAGGTTTGCTGTGTCTGTCAGCGTAGTGTCCAGAGCATGGAGGTGCTACCAGGAGACAGGCCAGTACATCAGGAGATGTGGAGGAGGCCGTAGGAGGGCAACAACCCAGCACCAGGACCGCTACCTCCGCCTTTGTGCAAGGAGGAACAGGAGGAGCACTGCTCCTCCTGCAGGCCACAAATGTGCAGGCCACAAATTACCTCCAGCAGGCCACAAATGTGCATGTGTCTGCTCAAACGGTCAGAAACAGACTTCATGAGGGTGGTATGAAGGCCCGACGTCCACAGGTGGGGGTTGTGCTTACAGCTCAACACCGTGCAGGACGTTTGGCATTTGCCAGAGAACACTAAGATTGGCAAATTCGCCACTGGCGCCCTGTGCTCTTCACAGATAAAAGCAGGTTCACATTGAGCACATGTGACAGACGTGACAGAGTCTGGAGACGCTGTGGAGAACTTTCTGCTGCCTGCAACATCCTCCAGCATGACCAGCTTGGCAGTGGGTCAGTAATGGTGTGGGGTGGCATTTCTTTGGGGGGCCGCACAGCCCTCCATGTGCTTGCCAGAGGTAGCCTGACTGCCATTAGGTACCGAGATGAGATCCTCAGACCCCTTGTGAGACCATATGCTGGTGCGGTTGGCCCTGGGTTCCTCCTAATGCAAGACAATGCTAGACCTCATGTGGCTGGAGTGTGTCAGTAGTTCCTGCAAGATGAAGGCATTGATGCTATGGACTGGCCCACCCGTTCCCCAGACCTGAATCCAATTGAGCACATCTGGGACATCATGTCTCGCTCCATCCACCAACGTCACATTGCACCACAGACTGTCCAGGAGTTGGCAGATGCTTTAGTCCAGATCTGGGTGGAGATCCCTCAGGAGACCAGCCGCCAACTCATCAGGAGAATGCACAGGCGTTGTAGGGAGGTCATACAGGCACGTGGAGGCCACACACACTACTGAGCCTCATTTTGACTTATTTTAAGGACATTACATCAAAGTTGGATCAGCCTGTAGTGTGTTTTTCCACTTTAATTTTGAGTGTTACTCCAAATTTCAGACCTCCATGGGTTGAAAACTTTGATTTCCATTTTTTTATTTTTGTGTGATTTTGTTGTCAGCACATTCAACTTTGTAAAGAACAAAGTATTTCAGAAGAATATTTAATTCATTCAGATCTAGGATGTGTTATTTTTGTGTTCCCTTTATTCTTTTGAGCAGTGTATATTCATAGTCTTTTAGGGCAAAGCGGTTCGTTAATATGATGAACCTGTTCATTATAAAAGGTAACTTGTGTAGTTGCGGTGTTTTGCAGCATTTACTAGAGTAACTATTTAAAATTCCAAAACAAAGAACCAGTTCTCAGTTTCACAAGTGACCAGTTCTCCGTCATAAGTATTGGAGGTTGGGAGTGCCCAGAGTACCCTAAGAAGACAAACTGGTCTCAAGTGGTTTAACTACATACAATATGCAGTGCCATAGTACTCCTGTCACTATAACCACCACAGCTAGATGCAGTGGTTGTGGCACGTGGAGTGTTCTTTTATAGCTCCTGGGGTTCATGTAAACTAAGCACCAGCCAAAAGCTATTTTTTATAATTATAAAGAATTGCACATGCTTATTACAAAATGCTCCCCCAGGTATTTGACTACATTTCCCAGACTGTTGGGATTATAGTCTAAAACAGGGTTAGGCAACCTTCGGCACTCCAGATGTTGTGGACTACATCCCCCATAACACTCTTACACCCATAATGCTGGCAAAGCATCATGGGAGGTGTAGTCCAAACCATCTGGAGTGCCGAAGGTTACCTATGCCTGGTCTAAAAGATGCTGGCAAGTTAAGATTGAACATGCCATAGCTAATTCAGCACCATTTAATGAAAACTGGCAGCCAAAACAAATCAAATGCATGACACGTATGTATTACAGGGATTAGTATGCTGTTTGGCATTAGTTATTGCTATTATTATTCATTAAGTATCCCAGTCACCCTGGAGATTTACTGTATGTAAGCTTGTCAAAAACTGTAACTATCTCTCTCTGAGGAAACAGATTGCCGTCATTATGAAGTCTTTGGGATAGGTAACCAGATGCATCATCGAATCTGCATTGAGCATCTGTGTTCATCTTCAGTCTTGCATTGGACATATGTAAGAGCTGATGAAATATTAAAATATGTTCATAGCTTGACTTGTGCTTAGTATGTCACAAATAAACCTCATAAACATTAGGGTTTGATGTTGCTCTAACCGCTTTTCATCAATTTCATTTTTTTTTAATGCCCTGTTGGGCATTAGTAATTAGGTTCCCATCCCCTTATATTTAAATAAACCCTGAAAAATAAGCAATAAACTTACCAGCAATGGGCAAAGTTCCTCACACTGGTTTCATCGCCTGTGTGATGTCACTGCTTACTTCGCAAGGTCCAATCAAATGCTTCTTATAGTGAAGCATTTGATTGGAACATTCTGCCCAGCTCAGAGCACATATGCATGCTCTGTCGGGAAGGGGAGGAAAGGATGGAGTGGGGGCTAGAGGGAAGAAATTAAAAATAAATAATTATATATATATATATATATATATATATATATATATATAGGCAATTGAAATAGTTGATGATCCTGATGAAAGTCCACAAGAGGGACTGAAATGTTGATCTTCTCTTAAATATTTCAATAAAAGTTAAGTTTTAAGGAAATCCGAGAGTGCAGCCAACTATTTCAATTGCCTGGATACTGGAGCCCTCGTGATGCACCCGGTCACACAACTTTGAAGCCTGAGTGCAAGGTACAACAGTTTTTATATATATATATATATCTGTTAATGGAGGAAGAGGGGTATTTCAAGGGTAGAAGATAAATGTAAAGTGTGTGCTGACAACAGCTGTAATTTCTTCACAGAATTGACATTAAGAAGCCCGAAACAAAGTTGTGCAACTGGTCCCCCAAGTACCCAAGTACAAAGGTGCCAATATCTCTGAATGCACAGTGTTCCAAGCAGTAACGCTACACATACAGATTCCCACCACTATGACCACTTTTAAAAGGAGAAGTGACAATGGTGGTTGGAGTAACCCATTAGCCCTATATATGTACAATATAAGAAAAAAACAATACTATCACCACAATCACGTGTGAATAGTGTGAAATAAGTATGTAATATACTTATCAGATAAATCAGGTGAGCAGCCTCCCAAGGATCACTTCCCAGGTAGTGATCTTTTAAACCAAGATACATGCAAAATCACAAATGGGATACGGCTGCAAAATATAAAAAAAAAATATAAACAGAACATACAGTGCAATACAATTTAAACAGGTTATATACTCTGTATAAAGGTGCACTAACAAGAAATAGACATATAATGCGCTCAAGGGTGCCTCCCCCGATGTGATTGGGGGGCTGAAAATCTCCCTCCGCTGCCCGCAGAATCGCAGGAAATTAGGACTCCGGATGGTAGTATAAAATAGCGGCATTTATTATAAATCAAATAAAATGATAAAACAGCAGTAAGACCACAACCACTGCTGTTTTATAACATGTTCAGGACTTGAGGAGATCTCAGCACTTGACGTGTTACTTTCCCATTTTATAAGACAGGTGCACACACCTGCGTGATGGGGTGACACATGCAAACTGCCTGGCAACAGTGATTCCCCACGCATAGATTTCATACAGAGTGTTTGCACATGCTACATGTGTTCTAGTGAGTCTGATGCTCATTAACACCCAAAGGGCACAGCTTCAGTTTGCTTATTTTGTACTTAAAGCGACTCTGTCACTAACCCCCAAAAATAACTTATTGAGTATTTCATTAAAAAAATCTTTATGAAATACATTGACTGTAATGCCATGAAAATTCCAACATAGTTAAAAGATATCATAAGATAAAGTAATGACTCATTTGTCTTTGTATTTCCCTCCATTTGACAAAAGCAGAGCTACCGCCGTCAAGTGTCATACATCAGTGTCAAAGGGTTAATTTACAAAAAAAAACAAGTTTTGGTGACTTGACAACCGACTTTGCAAAAGACATGCCAAGTTATATAGATGGAAAAAAATAAAATAAATCCCAATTGGAGTTTGTTTTCAAATTGGCCATTTTGTACTGAATTTTACATGTATGTTTTTAACTAACCATACATTACGGTTAAGCAGTAATGTACCCAAATTATTTTGTATTTATCATTCCTTGCACTAACCTGCCACTGCTGGAGGAATGTCTTTGGATATCATTATGGAGGTATGCTGTTTACCCCTCAGGAAAACTATTTGAGCCAACACCAATTTATTGACACAGCAGTCTCTTCTAATTCCCAGATGTCACATGCCAATCTGAAAGTCTTTTTAAAAGGCATAGGATTGGGCCTCCAGTGACTAAGGATAAAAATCTCTTTCAAGGAGGAATGTTTCCAAATTCACTAGCTGGGATAGGATTGCTCCCCAAGGGATGGTTCATGCTGAAATCAGAATGGCTTTGGTGCACTTGCATACAGTCAGGAAGAGAAAGCAAGCTATTAGCCGACTCTGCTCCAGAGAGGATGAATCTCAAAACTGTCATATATCTTTCTGTGCTGTACTGCACCTAACTCGAATTTCCTTTTTAATCTCTTCATATTTTTTTCCCAGCAAATCATTACCTGGTAATCATATCATAAATAGACATTTATACATTGCAAGCATACCCTTATTTTCTTTACAGCACTGCTTTATCCCTACTTGTTAATCGCACATCTGTTGCTTTCTGTTGCGCACTGGACGCAACTGCACATTATGAGCACTCATGTTTGGCATTTTCCCTAAGACAGCAAGCTGACCCTTGAGGGAGCTAGATGGTACCTGGAGGACAGGGTGAACTAAGTGTTGGTATATACTTCTACTATTTTCCTTCCCTGTCAGTTTGTGATGGATACCTATTATCCTTCATTTGTGTGAGGTGTCCAATAAATAGCGACCTGCACTTCCAGTACCGACGTTCATTTCCTTATTAAAAGTTTTTACTTGTCCGTGGTAGCCCTTCTTCAACATCTAAGGATTTACCATTATGTCTGTCCCACTTCCCCCTACTATACCTGTCTCACCCATCCCCCACTCTGCCGTTCACAATCACAGTGTCACAATTACTCTAACACATAATCACGCTCACCCCACACAGGCATCACTTCACAGGCACCCAGTCACATTCAGCCCACGCAGTCACCCCATCACACTCGTCCCCACAATCACCTTGCCTATGCAGTCATCCCAATCACACCCCGACACACACAGTCTGAGAACATGAGTGGATCTGTGTGTGAGTGAGTGCATCTACATTTGTGTTTCTGTGTGTGAATGAATATGTGAGTGGGGATGTGAATCTGTGTATAAGTGTGAGTACATCTGTGTGTCAATCTGTATGAGAATGTGAGTGAATCTATGTGCAAGAGTGTGTTAATCTGCAAGTGATGCTGTCAGTGTAAATCTGTGAATAAATTGGTGTTAATCTGAATCTGTGAGAGGGTCTAAATATGGGCCTTTTTTTTACACCCTACTCTTTGTGCCTTCACATGCATCATTGCTGGCCAGGCATAGTACTGCCTGTTGGGAAGATATACCCACCTCTGGCAGCAGACTGGCACTGACTGAGTGGATGCCATGCCTTAGGTCTGCAGTAACCTTGAGGGGTAGTAGTGCTTGGCAAAACTGTGGGCTGACAGAGGAAAGTCTTTTATCTGTACTTTGGGCTCCATCTTCATCTAAGCTGACTAATCATGGGCTGTTTGCTTCAATTGGCCCATTTTCAAGCAGGCAACTGTAACTGAGCATGAAGCCCAGACTGGATCCCACAGGTGGGGGCCGGCCAGGAGAAGAAATTACATGTTCATAACACATGCACGTTTCCGAACATTAAAGCCAACGTAGAGAACAACCTGTGGCCGTGTTCTATTGCTATCAGATATCGGCATAGACTCTGTGCTGATAGTGTGACACAAGATGGGGGGTTACTATTCATGTGCTCAGCAGGGGTTAAATCAAACTGATACATACAACATAACATTAAAATAGATACATAATAAATAAAACACAGACTCAGATGTGTTGCCGAAAAGGCCGCGGTCTTTTATTTCGTTTACAAATAATAGAAACAACACTTATTAACTTTATAACCAAACATCTTCGGTTTTTAAATCCCCAAAGCATTAACCAAACATATTCGGTCTTTAAACCCCCAGAAAATTAAAACATTACTCACCAGAGTTCCGCCCTATTAGCCAGAACTTCAACCAAATTATCATAAACTCAGCTAGTCCACCCCCCTAGTCCACTAAATTAGGCAGGTGACCTGAACACCAATAAAAGACCACGACAATTAAATAGGGAGGGAAGGCGGGGAAAACAGCTCCAAGTAGGGTAATTTCTTCTTTCTTCTGGCGCCAAAACTTATCTCAGGGTGCCTTATATATTGCTTATTTCACCCCTCAGAGTACCCTCGCGGACAAGTGCTCCAATTAGAACACTGTCCGCGCGGACCCCTGTTTGAAATACTCACGAGGGCACTGCAACAGCCGTTGCTAAATGCCCTCGCGGTCATTACTATACGCGTGGCAACCTGACCCCTGATTAACCCCGCGACGCACATGTGTACCTAGTCTATGGACTAGGTACATTCTTGTGCTCAGCAGGGGTTAAATTAGACTGATACATAATGAACACCAATAATAAACAACATAGCATTAAAATAGATACATAATAAATAAAACACAGACTCAGAAGTGTTGCAGAAAAGGCTGTGGTCTTTTATTTCGTTTACAAATAGTACAAACAACACTTATTAACTTTATAACCAAAAATCTCCGGTTTCTAAACCCCCAGAGCATTAACCAAACATTTCCGGTCTTTAACCCCTTAAGGACTGAGCCAAATGTACACGTTATGAACAAAACAAAACGTAAACAAAACCTGGCATTTGCGCTATATGTCTGTCCAACCGTAATTCACCTCTTTCATATTAAATGCACCCACACTTATTATATATCATTTTATTCAGAGGAAACAGGGCTTAGCTATGAAACATAATTTAATATGAAAAAAATAGGCGAAAATAATACATTTTGTTATTTTTTTAGTTCTACATGACATTTTAACTGTCAATGTCATAATACTGTTTTCTTTTACTGCCATAAAATAAACATATTTGTATTCAGCAAAGTCTCACGTGTAAAACAGTACCCCCTATGTACAGGTTTTATTGTGTTTTGGGAAGTTACAGGGTCAAATATAGCGTGTTTAATTTGAAATTGAAATTCGCCAGATTGGTTACGTTGCCTTTGAGACTGTATAGTAGCCCAGGAAATAAATTTACACCCATAATGGCATACCATTTGCAATAGTAGACAACCCAAGGTATTGCAAAAGTTAGCATTAGTATTTGTTTGTGTGTGAAAAATGCAAAAAACGCCAATTTTGGCCAGTGTTTGTGACTAAGTGGCTACTAAAAAAGACTGGACATACCCCATTTGCAATACCTTGGGTTGTCTACTATTGCAAATGGTATGCCATCATAGGGGTCATTTTCATTCTTGGGCTACCATAGGGTCACAAAGGCAACGTAAGCAATCTGGCGAATTTTAATGTGAAAAAAATGAAACACAAGCCTTATATTTGACGCTGTAACTTTTGAAAACACCATAAAACCTGTACATGTGGGGTACTGTTGTACTCGGGAGACTTCGCTGAACACAAATATTTGTGTTTCAAAACAGTAAAAAGTATTGCAGCAATAATATCGTCCGTGTAAGTGCTGTTTGTGCGTGAAAAATTTAAAAAACTTCACTTTTACTGGCTATATCATCGTTGTAATACATTTTACTGTTTTGAAACACTAATATTTGTATTCAGCGAAGTCTCCCGAGTAGAACATTAGCCCCCATGTACATGTTTTATGGTGTCTTGGAAAGTTATAGGGTTAAATATAGCGCTAGAAAATTAAATTCCCTTTACTTTCGGCATGGGTTGTCAGGCAGGCCCCGATAATTTTAATTAATTAAGATACCTAATTATGTAAAAATATGACATAAATATATGTGTAGAATTAATATATGTATATATATACGTATGTGTATATATATATGTATATATATATATATATATATATATATCATTTTTTTTAATTTATATATAGGTATATATATATATAGTGATATATACGTATATATTTATTTATATAGATATATATATATATTATTTCGTTCTATGTGTATTTTGATATAAATATATATATATTAATATCACAATACAGTTAGAACGAAATAACACACATCTATATATTTTTTAATTATTTATTTTTAATTATTTTTTACATTTTATTTTTTTACGTATTTACATATTTTTTTATATTATATATAAATATAATTAATCAACAATAATTATATATATATATTTAATCAGTATCAGTTTACGTGTAATTTGATATTAATATATATATATATATATTATTTATTTATAAAATATTTTACCAGGAAAGATACATTGAGATTTCTCTAGTTTTCAAGTACCGTATGTCCTGGGTCCACAAATCATTGCATTGTTACAGTTTGTGTACAATAAAATACAAAACAATATTAATATACAATATATACAAAATTTAACATAGAACAGGTAGGAAATATATAATCAACCATGACAGGTGCATTCTGTTTTGAGGTATGTAGAGAGGGATCTCCTAAAGGACTTTAAGCTTAGGGAAGATTTTAAATTGTGCGGGAGGTCGTTCCACAAATGCAGTGCTCTGTAGGAGAAGGAGGATCGGGCTGCTTTCTTTTTGTATTGAGGTAGACTTAGTAAAGTGTTGGTACTGGATCGGAGGTTATAGGAAGTGGGAACAGCCGGGGAAAGCATTGCGTTCAGGTAGGGTGGGAGATTCCCAGAAAAGCTCTTAAACACAAGGCTGGAAAGATGAATGGTGCGTCTGGATTCCAGCGACAGCCAGTTTAGTTCTTTTAGCATGTCACAATGGTGGGTCCTGTAATTACATTGTAGCACAAATCGGCAGAACGAGTTATACAATGTGTTGAGTTTATTAATGTGGGATTGCGATGCAGATGCATGTACTACATCCCCATAATCAATGATTGGCATCAGCATTTGCTGTACAATCTTTTCCTTTACTGAAGGGCTTAGGCAGGATTTGTTTCTGTACAGGGCACCTAGTTTTGGATAAAGTTTAGATGCAAGCTTTTCTATGTGCAGGCCAAAAGATAGATTGGGGTCTAACATCATACACAAGTATTTGAAAGAGTGGACTGCGGTCAGTGTGCCATTTGAATTTGTTTTGATGGATAGGTGGGAATTGTGTAGTTTGTGTAATTTAGGTACTGTTCCAAAGATCATTGTGACAGTTTTGTCAGTGTTCAGGAACAGTTTGTTTTTTGCGATCCACTTTTCTACCTCTGTAAACTGGTCTTGGAGCACAGCCTCAAGCTGCGGTAGATCGGAATTGCTCGCATAGATTACCGTGTCATCTGCGTACATGTGTACATTTGAGGATTTGCAGACATTAGGCAGATCATTTATAAATAATGAAAATAGTATATATATATATATTAATAGTAAAATACACCTAGACAGTGTATGTGTGTGTATGTATTTGTGTATATATATACTTAGATCATATATATATACAACATATATATATGATATAAGTATTTAATTATTATTTTTTTACACTGATTAACATTTTTTTAATTTTATTTCCAGCCAGCAGGGGGACTAACTGTCATTACAGTTAGTCTCCCTGCTGGCAATGCCTGAGCCAGCTAACCCGGCCATGTGATTGTGAGGTCCTCGCAAGGACCTTACTCTCACATGGCCGGGAAGCCCCCAGGAGGAAGGACGTCCTGCGGGGGGCTCCCTGGGAGTCCCCCCAACCGCGATCCCCGGCGTGGGATCGCCGGCGACCGGGTAAGTAACAAAAGGCCGGAGGGCGTACTATTATGCCCAGCGGCGTTTAGAGCTGCTTAAAATAGGGCGTAATAGTACGCCCTCCGGTCTTAAAGGGTTAAACCCCCAGAGAATTAAAACAGAACTCACCAGAGTGCCTCCCTATTAGCCAGAACTTCAACCAAATGATCATAAACTCAGCTAGTCCACCCCTTTAAACTAGGCAGGTGACCTGAACCCCACAAGCTGCAGCATGCAACTAATGCTGCAGCCCACCCCACCAGATCACGGCCTTATCAATCATACACTGCAAATCATTATTAAAAATATCCAACCCAACATCAGACAAATGGATACCGTCTTTTAAAAACAATCCCTCACACTGACTTTCAATATCCACATGGCGAAAAGAAAAACCACCAATTGATGGCATAAATTTCTCCATGGCTTTATTAAGCTTGCGCCTAACTCTTTCTAGCGCTTTAAGTTTAGCATTGCGCAACCAGATTAGTTTTGGGATTATTTCGGACCAAATAATCAACGATCCAGGAAACATTTGTTTAAAATGAAGTAAATCATCCTTAAATTGATAGAACAATATTACAGATTTAACTTGGCCCACATCAATAGGGGGGATATGATAGAAACATTTAAATACATAAAGGGAATCAACACAGTAATGGAGGAGACTATATTTAAAAGAAGAAAAACTACCACAACAAGAGGACATAGTCTTAAATTATAGGGACAAAGGTTTAAAAATAATATCAGGAAGTATTACTTTACTGAGAGGGTAGTGGATGCATGGAATAGCCTTCCAGCTGAAGTGGTAGAGGTTAACACAGTAAAGGAGTTTAAGCATGCGTGGGATAGGCATAAGGCTATCCTAATTATAAGATAAGGCCAGGGACTAATGAAAGTATTTAGAAAACTGGGAAGACTAGATGGGCCGAATGGTTCTTATCTGCCGTCACATTCTATGTTTCTATGTTTCTATGTTTCTATGTTTCTAATACCACCATAGTGAAAAATAATTACTTGTGGCCACGGAATCTGGCTGTAATGCCTTAACTATGGTATCCTCTTACTTCCTGGTTCCACGGAGCTTAGCCACACCCCTTTATGACACGGTCTGCCTATTTAATCTGACTGAACCAGCTGATCGACGCTGGATTATTGAACTACGTTCCGTACTCACGAACCGGCTACAACATCGTTGTGAAAGCCCTCTGTTACCGGACCGGACTGGAAGACTTCAAGTTCCCTTCACCTCTCCTCATCCACGACTAAAGCTGAACTCTCTTCATCCGCCTCTGAGGAGATCTCGGGAACCAGTATTCTATGTGCCGGAAGCTAAGTAAAACCTCTGTGATAAGCGTTACATCTCAAAGCCGTTATTTCCTGTTTCCAAGTCCTTCTATAAACCAACCCAGTTACAGCTATCTTCAACTCTTCACTATACAAGTTAGCTGCATCTGTCTTGCTTCAGTTAATATGCTATGGAACAGCTATTGTAACTACTTATCACCTAAACCGTTAATTCTACTAAGAGACTCTTATTTGATTCAGTGTCTGCAAATTACTATCGTTTACTCCTTAAAGCTACAGTGTCTGTAATTGTGGACTTCAGTTATCGTTTACTACTTAAAGCTACAGTGCCTGTAATTGTGGACTTCAGTTATCGTTTACTACTTAAAGCTACAGTGCCTGTAATTGTGGACTTCAGTTATCGTTTACTACTTAAAGCTACAGTGCCTGTAATTGTGGACTTCAGTTATCGTTTACTACTTAAAGCTACAGTGCCTGTGAATTGGACTAACGTCCCATTATCTTTTCCTTTTTATAATAAATATTCAAACTATTCGAAATCTACAGTTGTGTTCCTTCATAACAAATGTTTAGACGTGACAAAATAGTCCAGCCCTTGTAATGGATCCAGTAGATTTCGATTCCACGATAACTACGCTGAATCAAAGAGTTGATACACTAGCCCAAGGTGTGCAAGACCTGCAAGTTACTAACGAGAGAATTCTCACTTATGTCAGAGATTTACAAACACATACTCCTCATACTATTCTGCACTCGGCTAGCGATCCTGCTGTATGTAACCCTGAAAAATTCTATGGTGATCGTTCCAAATATAAGGAGTTTTTTTATTCCTGCAAATTATTGATTGCTTTAAAACCTAGATCTTATCCCACAGAAAGATCTAAGGTTTATTCAGTTATCTCATTTCTGAGAGGTGAACCTATGTCCTGGGCCCATTCCTTTTTGGACAATGATGACCCCATCTTAGATTCACTGGAGGAATTCCTTAAAGCCATGTCTCTTCTCTATGAAGATCCATACAAACAAAATACTGCTGAATTAACAATTAGAACCTTGCTACAAAACCATAGACCCGTTGAAGATTATATTGCTGAATTTAAAAGATGGGCAGCAGAAACGCAATGGAATGACATCGCATTGCGCAACCAGTTTCGAATCGGCTTATCTGAAGCTGTTAAAGATGAACTATCTAGAACAGAACTCCCTACTACTTTGAACGCTCTAATTCACTTATCAATCAACATTGACAGAAGATTAAGAGAAAGAAAGACCGAAAAGGCTCTCTCAACTTCAACTGGGAAAAAATCATTTCATCCTCCAAAGCCTCCTGACAACCCATCCGAACCAATCGAACCTATGGAAATAGGGATAATAAGAAGTCCCCTCACTCCTGAAGAGAAAAATCGAAGACGTATATTAAACCTCTGCATGTATTGTGCCTCTCAAGTTCATTTAGTCTCTGATTGTCCTTCATTGAAACGGATAAAAGGCAGTAGGCAGTCTCATGCCTCTTCCATCCTAAGTGTACTTCCCTCTACAGCAAATACTCAAATGTCCCCTATCGTTCTTGTATTACAGTGGGACAATAAAAGAATTATAACCAAGGCTGTTATCGATTCCGGTGCAAATGGAGTATTCATCGACTCAGCCTTTGTAACAAAGAATAAAATTCCTTGTGTTCGTAAAAGAACTTCTGTGCCTGTTAAAGTGATTGACGGGTCCCTCATTTCATCGGGACCAATACTTCATGAATCCATCCCTCTAAAAGTAACCATCAATCATACTCATACTGAAAGTCTTATATTTGATGTTGTCTCATCACCATTTTTTCCTATTATATTAGGGATCAACTGGTTAAGGAACCACAACCCTCAAATCTCATGGTTTCCTTTCTCTCTTGCCTTTAATTCCGATTATTGCAAGAAAACATGCTTGCAACGTATTCCAATTCTTCAGTCTACTAAAGAACCAGCTAAAACCTCATGTTGTTCTGGCACCGAACTAGAATTTCCTCCTCCTACAGTCATTGGAATTTTATCTTCTCTTATTGACGACATTAAAGATCTCAGTGAAGATGCTCTTGAACTTCCTAAATCAATTAAATTATCCAAGACAAACGGTCTCTACTATTTTAAAGACCGGATTTACCTACCTCCCTCTTTCAGAATTAAAGTACTCGAATTTATTCATGATTCTCCTCTGGCAGGTCATCCAGGTATAAAAAAGACCCTTGAATTGTCTAAAAGATACTATTGGTGGCCTCGTCAAGACCAAACTATTGAATCTTATGTCAAATCTTGTTCTATATGCCAAAGATCCAAACATGTCCATCATCAACCATTCGGTCAATTATTGAATTTACCGATTCCTGAACGGCCTTGGCAATCCATTTCTATGGACTTCTTGGTGGAACAACCTCCTCCCTCTTATGAAATCGGTGATCTTGTCTGGCTTTCCTCAAAGAACATCTCTACAAACCGTCCATCAAAGAAGCTAAGTTCCCTTTTTCTTGGTCCTTTTCCAATAATATCGGTTATCAACCGTAATGTTGTTAAATTGAAACTTCCACCTACTTTGAAGCTACATCCTGTTTTTCATGTGTCCTTGCTGAAGCCTCATCATCCTGACCCTTTCCAAAGAAATGTCACTACTTCTCCTGATCCCATATTGGTCCAGGGTGAAGAAGAATACGAAATTCAAAGTATACTGGATTCAAGGATCCATCGTGGCTCTTTACAATACCTCATCAGATGGAAAGGATATGGAATTGATGAAGATACATGGGAAAACTCCTCTGTCGTTCATGCTGACAAATTGATTTCTAAATTTCACAAGCGTTACCCTTCTAAACCAAGTCAATAGCACCCAGAGGTTGCTCATTAAGGAGGGGATACTGTAATGCCTTAACTATGGTATCCTCTTACTTCCTGGTTCCACGGAGCTTAGCCACACCCCTTTATGACACGGTCTGCCTATTTAATCTGACTGAACCAGCTGATCGACGCTGGATTATTGAACTACGTTCCGTACTCACGAACCGGCTACAACATCGTTGTGAAAGCCCTCTGTTACCGGACCGGACTGGAAGACTTCAAGTTCCCTTCACCTCTCCTCATCCACGACTAAAGCTGAACTCTCTTCATCCGCCTCTGAGGAGATCTCGGGAACCAGTATTCTATGTGCCGGAAGCTAAGTAAAACCTCTGTGATAAGCGTTACATCTCAAAGCCGTTATTTCCTGTTTCCAAGTCCTTCTATAAACCAACCCAGTTACAGCTATCTTCAACTCTTCACTATACAAGTTAGCTGCATCTGTCTTGCTTCAGTTAATTGCTATGGAACAGCTATTGTAACTACTTATCACCTAAACCGTTAATTCTACTAAGAGACTCTTATTTGATTCAGTGTCTGCAAATTACTATCGTTTACTCCTTAAAGCTACAGTGTCTGTAATTGTGGACTTCAGTTATCGTTTACTACTTAAAGCTACAGTGCCTGTAATTGTGGACTTCAGTTATCGTTTACTACTTAAAGCTACAGTGCCTGTGAATTGGACTAACGTCCCATTATCTTTTCCTTTTTATAATAAATATTCAAACTATTCGAAATCTACAGTTGTGTTCCTTCATAACAAATGTTTAGACGTGACACTGGCCAGCCCAATCTTGTAATACAAATACAAAAAGAGAAGTCCTGCGCTCACTCCCATCACTACTGGGCCGGCAGCAAGGACTACAGTACACATAGCGGTGTATATAAAAAATACCCCTCTCTGTCTCATTAGAGATATCTTTGCCAGAAGCTCAAGGAAGCAGGCTGAAGGTTCAGTGTTAGTACCCGCTTAGGGGTGTCTGCTTTGACGTTGGCAGGCGGGCATTCCCTCGAATGGCCATTGGAGTAACTAAATGACCTCCATTTGTCTAAATATACATAGGGATAAGGAGAGAGCTCAGGTAACTTTTTTTCTTTTCTCCAATCTTGTAATAACTGGAAAACATCTTCTCTTAATAAACCTCTTACACCAACCCAGTATATCAGAACAGACTTATAATCAAAACTTAAGTTCTTGCTATATGGCCTATCCACCTCTCTTCTGTGTGCCCAGTGGACGAATGAATGGCCTGCAATCCACACAATCACAGGTCTTGTATCTGAAACAGAAAGAAACAAGTCAGTATACTAGAAACTTTAGGGTCTAACATAAACTTTAAATCTACTTGAGGACCATCAACAACTTTTTTGACCACTTCATCCGAGAGACCGCTTACTGCAGCTTCCGTTGCCGCACCTATACGAAACGAATGAGAGGTAATCCTCTTATCATTAAGACCTAGACTTTTACATGATAACTGGAGAACTTTACGAAATTGAAATTTAGAAAGGAGAACAACAGACTGGTGTAACAAAAAAACTGCCCTGTACTACTGGGCAAATATTTAAGTAAGCCTTAACAGCCTTAACTGGACATAACCAATGGTGAATAGCTTTCAATTGCACCCACCGCCCCTTCCCCAGCTGATCAGTTTTCGATCTTCTTAATAAAATACTTAAATTTTCATTCTGTAAAACAATGTCTCCAAACTGTATACCCGAATGGCAAGACTTGTTAGCAGAAACCAACTCACTAATCCTGAAGGTTCCAAAAAATGCCAATATAAAAGCGTAAAGAGTTGGGTCTCAAAAGCATCTTTACAACTGGAGCTTAAATTTTTTACTAAATCGCCCAACACATGGAAGGAGATAGGGGACCTATTATCTTGGACTGGAGGTTTCTTTATCCAAGCACCTTTTAACATCTGCTGGATAAGGAATTCCTTAAACACTGGCCTCTTTCCCAATTAATCCAATTATAACATAAACAGCTGCCAATCATCCCAAGCCTTCAGGTATGCTCCCCAGGAAGATGCAGACAGCGATAAACCCAGAAAATGGCCTATCTGGGTGAAGTTAGCTCCCAGATGCTTTCTGGCAACTTAGTTCCAACTTTGTCCGCTAGGGGTGCCTGAGATCTGAAAGACTTGAAATCAAAACGGGACAAGGCATCAGCTATACGGTTACTTTTACCCTGCACATGCTTAGCTTTCACCCAAATGTTATTAACCAAGCAAATAAAAAACAGCCGTCTAAGTAAATTGATTACTGGGATACATTTTGCCCTAAGGGAATTGATTACCCAAACTACTCCCAGATTATCACAATAAAAAAATGACCCTTTTGTTGGCCAATTCAGCACCCCAAACCTCCAGAGCTACAACTATTGGAAATAATTCCAAAAGAGTGATCATTCTTGTCCAACCATGCTCTTCCCATGAATGAGGCCAACTAGCTGCTGCCCATTTACCATGAAAATATATACCAAAACCTTGAGACCCAGCTGCATCTGTAAAAATATCTAAATCCAAGCTGTATATAAATTCACTTTGCCAAATCGTGGACCCATTAAAGTCGCATAAACATTTGTTCCATACATGTAAGTCCTCTTTTATCTCCCTGGAGATTCTAATATGGTGATGTGGGTTCTTATAGCCAGCTATCGCTCTCGACATATGTCTAGAAAAGGCTCTGGCCATGGGCATTACTCTTGAGTAAAAATTCAACAGGCCTAATACAGATTTAATTGTGAAATAATTGTGAAATTTCACGCTTCATTCTGATAATCCTGTCTTCGGGCAAATGGAATTCCATCCGTTCTGAATCAATAATTATGCCTAAAAACTGTAAGCATGTACTAGGCCAGACTGTTTTCTCTTTTGCCAATGGAATGCCAAAATGCTGGGAAATAGACATGAAAATCTGCAGCAAATGCAAGCAATCTGTAGATTCTGGTTTACCAATGAAAAGAAAATCATCTAAATAGTGAATAACCGAATGTAAACCAGAAACCTGTTTAAGGACCCATTCCAGGAAACTTGAAAAACTTTCAAAGTAGAAACACGAAGCAGAGCAACCCATAGGCATACATTTATCAAAATAAAATCTTCCCTCAAACTGGAAACCTAAAGAACCAAAACAGTCTGGATGTATGGGGAGCAGCCTAAACGCTGCTTCAATGTCAACCTTAGACATAAGAGCATTATGCCCACACCGCAGTGCGTCATCAAATGAACTATATGATACATAAATAATGGAAGCATCCACCTCATCATTTAATGATGTACCCTTCGGGTAAGATAGGTGATGAATTAGTCTATATGAACCTTTTTCTTTTTTAGGGACTAAACCAAGCGGAGATCACCTGAAACAAGGGAAAGGCGGAACAGAAAACAGGCCTTCAACTCTACCTAAAGATAGTTCCTTATTAATTTTATCTCTAACTAAACTACTATTTAACCTAACAGAACTAAGATTTTCAACAAACTGAACAGCTGAACTACAAACAGGAATTTTAAAACCGAATAAAAAACCTTCTTTAATTAACTGCGCTATCTGCTTGTTTGGGTAACATTTTAAACTAGAAAAGCTACAATTTCTGGAGAAATTGTGTGAAGTGTTCTTGCCTCCACCAGTAGTCTACAACTGGAGTGGGCGGAGTAACTGTTATTATTTATTTATATAGCACATTTAATTGCAACATTGTTGCCCAAAGTGCTTCACAGTTACATTAAAACATACAGTTATAAAAACATTAGCAGGTGTGAAAAAGGCTTTGTCTATGACATCACTTGCTGCTGCAGCCTTGCACAGGTCAGAGTATTTCTGCGGTTGCCATCTTCAAATGGTCGTATTTTAAAAACTATAAATCCTACAGCGAAGAGCTTTATATTGTGAGAATCACAAGACCCAGACCTACATTTTCATGTATAATATGTCTCTGAGATATTAACAATGAAGGCATAGTCGCAGTTTAGAAATTGCCCTTCAAATGTGAGCTTTGCAGAGTGGAGTTTCAATGAAGGTCAATGGAAGGCATGAGTTGCAAACAAATGGTCATATTGTGAAAACTATAAGGACTATGGCTTAGCTGTTGACATTTTTAGTCAACAAGAACGACGATATTCCGAGAACCATTCGCCGAAACGTTCCACAAAGTAATAGCAATCCGATCGGGAACAATCTGCACGTTTTGGTATATTTTTGTCTATGTAGTGTAAAAACTGTGGGAGGAGTTAGGGTGGTAAATTTGGCTATAATAAGAATAATAAGAATAACTAGAAAAGCTACAATTTCTGGGGAAATTGTGTGAAGTGTTCTTGCCTCCACCAGTAGTCTACAACTGGAGTGGGCGGAGTAACTGTTATTATTTATTTATATAGCACATTTAATTGCAATGTTGTTGCCCAAAGTGCTTCACAGTTACATTAAAACATACAGTTATAAAAACATTAGCAGGTGTAAAAGGCTTTGTCTATGACATCACTTGCTGCTGCAGCCTTGCACAGGTCAGAGTATTTTTGCGGTTGCCATCTTCAAACGGTCGTATTCTAAAAACTATAAATGCTACATTGAAGAGCTTTATACTGTGAGAATCACAAGACCCAGACCTACATTTTGATGTATAGTATGTCTCTGAGATATTAACAATGAAGGCACAGTCGCAGTTTAGAAATTGCCCTTCAAATGTGAGCTTTGCAGAGTGGAGTTTCAATGAATGTCAATGGACTGCGTGAGTTGCAAACAAATGGTCATATTGTGAAAACTATAAGGACTATGGCTTAGCTGTTGACATTTTTAGTGGCAGCAGGGATAGCTGAACATTTTGATATAAGATTTGTGTGGTGGCAGTTTAGAAATCACATCCTGATTTTTCAGCTTTTGCCAGCTCCCACTCTAGCTTTGCCATTCATTCCTATGGGACAAATTTCGCCACAAGAACGACGATATTCCGAGAACCATTTGGCGAAACGTTCCACAAAGTAATAGCAATCTGATCGGGAACAATCTGCACGTTTTGGTATATTTTTGTCTATGTAGTGTAAAAACTGTGGGAGGAGTTAGGGTGGCAAATTTGGCTATAATAATAATAATAATAATAATATATATGTGAGATAACAGTAAGTGGTCTTGCTATGCAAGAACACTTAATAATATATATGTGAGATAACATTAAGTGGTCTTGCTATGCAAGAACACTTAATAATAATATATATGTGAGATAACATTAAGTGGTCTTGCTTTGCAAGAACACTTAATAAGGGAGCAGATTTTGTATTTTCACTGGGGTCAAAGCCTTTAGAAATGTGTTCTTTGGCGGTAGCACTCTGCCTCCTAAAACACCGAAAGGACGGATGATTCCCAGCACAGTTAAAGCATTCATGCCTAAACCTGCAAGAATTCGGCCATTTACATTGGGATTCATTAAACGACCAACAGACACCTTTTGGGCCTACCTGTAACCCACTCACCTGAGCCTGCGGTCTGTACTGATTCTGCGGCACCCTGTTTGGCAGCATGATGCTAACCCAGGAGCCAACATCCTTCATACCCCATTTCAGACTCTTATGTACAGATAATTTCTGACAAAAAATGTCATCATAATTAAACCAAGCTAGACTTTGAAAGCCTCCAAAATAGCGTCTAAGTGTTGAAAAAGCCCGCTAGCTCTATCCGAATGTCGCTCACAATAAACGCTGGCAAAAATGCAGAAAGCCTGAAGCCAATTGTTAAAAGAACGAGGCACTAGTCTTTTCCTATCCTTGTCTTTATCTAGCCTTAACAAAAATTCCTTAGAGTTTGGTAACAATGAGAGAATATCCATATATTCATCGTTCCAAATTTTTTCCTTCACACAATTTGACAAATGATAGCCCAGAGGCGAAGCCTCGGACGCCAAAGCTTCTTTCAGACAAGCCTCCCTAATAGGCATATTGCTCCTGACTGGAGCAGTTGAATTTGGTAATTTTGAGCTATCCTGTAACCAAGCCATAGCTGGACTCCCAGCTTTACGTTGCAAAGACTGAAATAAAACCCCCAGGGCTTCCCCTAGCCTAGCTTCGGAAGAAACCCCAGAGAATAACTCACCGGGCGAACCTTCCATTCGCTCCACGGGCGTAGTCTGCGAGGTGCCAGCTTGCTCACCGCCTTCAAAGACCAACACTTGCACCAGCTCAGCAGCTTGACAGTCTATGGACTAGGTACATTCTAAGTGTTTTTTGGCACAATCTATAAACTGTCTAGCAATTTTGTTAACACAATATATAGGTAGTTCAAGAAGAGGAATCAAATGAGATAAAGTAGAAGGTTCCATGATCAGTAACATTTAAATGGTGGGTGTGACAAGGAGCCCAATTCTAGAACAGAGTTACAATTGTGTAGATTTCTGTTTTTATGGTTATGTTTGAGAGCTAACAAACGTGTATTTGTAAAAATATGGGATAAGTATACAGAATATTAAAAATCCTAGGGAGTGATGGTTTTCCTTTAATGCCTAGCGTTCATTACTACTTACCAGGAGCTTTAGAGAACAAATGGGTAGGGGAATAGAAAACATTCTGCTTCCATTTTATTTTTAATTTTATTGTTTTTCTTATCCAACTTCCCAGCTTTGCCAGATTCCGCTGTTCTTTTATCTTGTGATTAGACGATGAATAATGATCCTACATTTCAGCTTGACGATTGATGTGTTATTAAGCTGTATGTTTAAATCTTCCATACAGACTGGCACTCCTTTAAATGTACGTCCGTCCTTTTTTTCAATTAGAACTGACTGTTCATAACTGAAACACATTATCTCTGTGCTCAGTTATTGTGTAGGTTTACACTGCGTTGGAGTTGCCACAGAAAGATGAGTCATCAAAGAGTTTAATTGCAATTTCTATGAAAAGAGCATTTTTTGTTAGATTGTGGTCAGAGCTGTTCCAGTTCCCTACAGACATCCATGACAACAATCCCAGACTTCCTGAAACAGTCTATTGTTTTTGTTTTAGATCCTTGAGCAACTGAAATGTTATCTGGGAATTATGAGATAATATGGCTTCCCTTATTTCCCAAGCTAAATATTACAATTACTCGTTGGTATATGTTACATAGTTACATAGCAGAAAAGAGACATGCATTCATCAATTTCAACCTGTCTCGCATGTGTTTTTGCTGTTGATCAAAAAGAACACAATTCCAGCCATAATTATAGCCATGGAGTGGTTTCTGTGTTTTGAAATGGACAATAAAACAGGAAATAAGTGTTCTGTATTTCAAAGCGGAAACATAAAAAAAGGATTTGAAACATTTTCTTAGTGCTTGCAAGGAACTTGTAGATACTTATAATGCTTTTTTTGTGATGCCCGTAGATGGATACATTTCCAAGAGTTTTTGATAATCTAATGCTGATAAAAATGATGGAGTGTTATTTAATCATTGAGTGTGCTGCCATGGCAACTACTATACTTAAAACAACTGTAACGGAAACAGGGTGTGACTGGTGCCTTGCTTGGACCCATACCTGTCCTGTAACGTTGTTAGTCCCTCCTCATGGACCTCAACAGTCTTCCAAGCAAGAATTAATCCCTCTGTGAGCTCCGTTCACTCTGGCAGGAATCAATGCCTCTACCCACTTTGTCCCCTCTGGCAGGAATCAATGCCTCTACCCACTTTGTCCCCTCTGCCAGGAATCAATGCCTCTACCCACTTTGTCCCCTCTCCCAGGAATCAATGCCTCTACCCACTTTGTCCCCTCTGCTAGGAATCAATGCCTCTACCCACTTTGTCCCCTCTGCAGGGAAATGTCTCTACCCACTTTGTCCTCTGTGCCAGGAATTAATGTCTCTACCCACTTTGTCCATTCTGGCAGGAATCAATCCCTCTGCGAGCTCCGTTCACTCTGGCAAGAATCAGTGCCTCTACCCACTTTGTCCATTCTGGCAGGAATCGATCCCTCTGCGAGCTCTGTCCACTCTGGCAGGAATCGATCCCTCTGCCAGGAATCAATGCCTCTACCCACTTTGTCCTCTCTGGCAGGAATCGATGCCTCTGCAAGCTCCGTCCACTCTGGCAGCAATTGATGCCTATTCCCGGGAACTATCCCCAGGCGAGCACTAGCATCACCCAGGGAATACTTAAGCAGAGCTTTCTGCATGAACCTGTTCTTGTTCTAAAGTACATTTTTGTTACATAACTTGTTGTTAGTAAGCCACCTAAAATTTCTCAGAACTGCTCTGTCCCTTGTCAAACCCACAGTCACACCCCCTAAAAGTAAGGTGTATATTGGGGGCTGCCCAAGCTGTCTGTCAGCCTGGTGTGCTTGACACAAAACTGACTTGCCCCTTTAATGGGCAGGACCCCCCTCTTTCTAAGAAAGGCCAACCCTTTGATTCATTGACGATGTCCCCCATCCTGATTCCATACCTCCCAAAGTTGGTAGGTATGCGTATATTTTGTTTCCTCTGGTCAGTTTAAAACACGCTGTGTGAGGACCTCCAGCGTCGCTCATTTCCTCATAGGAAAGCATTGAAATTATTTTTCAATGCTTTCCTATGGGGAGCGCTAATGCGCATGCGCGGCATTGCCGCGCATGCGCATTAGGTCTCCTTGGCCGGTGGGCGGGATCAGTCTCGCCCACAGGCCGACAGAATCAGAAGGAGGTGCGGCGCGGAGGAGGAGACAGCGACGAGGGACATCGTCGCTGCCTCAGGTAAGTGACTGAAGGGGTTTTCACCCCTTCAGTAACCGGGGATTGGGGGGTGGGAGGGAGAGGGTACCTGCAGTGCCAGGAAAATGGATTGTTTTCCTGGCACTGGAGTTTTCCTTTAAGGCAGATCATGCATGGAGTATTGCTAAAACACTCTTTACATGGTCCTATTGCCCAGTCCCACCTACATTTTAAATTCTGCTGGCATGTATCAAAAGTAGGACAGGTTTACAGGACCTATGTTTACTGAGACAGTACCCCAAAATGCAGGACTGACTTAGTAAATTCGGGATTGTTGGCACCAATGCAAATCCATTTGTCTCATTTGTAGGAACCCAATATTCATAGTGTAAATTTACACTAGAGCGCCACAACAATAAACTACAATAAATGTGTTTAGAAATCAGTCTGTGTAAATCTAATAAATTGTTCTTTTAAATTACTTTTTTGTTACATAAATTGTTATTCGTAAGTCACCTAAAATTTGTCAGAACTGTCCCATCCCTTGTCAAACCGTCACTCATACCCCTAAAATTAAAGTGACTCTCATTGTCCATTTTATTTGTTGGGAGGTATGGTATTCTGTGGACAGCAAAACCATAACAACCTTACCTTAAAACTAAATTAGTTTGCAACTTTCACAGAATCAGGGAGAGTGAGGATAAATTGGATAATATAATGTAATTTTATCACATGACAGGAGGCTTCGTATTTTGCATAACTTTCTTTACTTTATGCCTCCAGCAGCACAAGTCAATCAGAAAACTTTAAACCAATCAGTAACCAGCATCACATCCATATATAAAGCCCTGACAGTCACATGATTTCCTCTTTCTTTGCTGCTTCCAGCCAAGGCACAGGTCAGAGTATTAGCTCTCTACTGTCTTTACCTATATGTAATTCAATTTGTCTTCTGGCCCCTTTAAATCATTTTGGGGCATTGTACATTACTTTTCCACTGTCACCCCTTTCATCTGCCTCCCCTTTTCTCCCTTTACCTTATCCATCCTCCTCCCTGGACTGTTAGGTGTATTTTGTCATACTGCCTGTTTTCTCCCCTGCTGGGGTCTGTTACTGTTTGACTGCTTGCCTGTTGGTCTCTCGCGATCCGCGGCTTTTTGCCGCGATCGCGCTGGGCCGCCAGGTTTCAACAATAGTCCCAGGGTACTGAAGGGTAGGTGGGGGGGTTAGAGGGGGTGCCGTCCGATTCCGTCGGTCAGCGATCGCGACCGCGGACTGCGCGGCTAATTTGCGCGCGAACGGCGGCCATCTTGGATCTCGCGATACCGCGAGATCCTCGGCGGCCATCTTAATTTCGCCAGTTCGTGATTCCCACGAACTGGCACAGAATTATCAATATCTAAATGTTTTTACACCAATAAATGGAAGATTTCATTATGTGGGATTCATATGCTACATGTCATATATCTAATCACAGTCCTGGACTGGAGACACTGCACTGTGGGTCTGTATACTACCAAACACCAAGTCAGCAGGATAACTCCCATCAGGCTCAGGCTACATTACAACAAATTGGATATGTGCCATTAAAGAATTACATGAATAAATTGGTCCTACCCACAGGACACCTAACCTAGTTTTAAAGGTAAAGTGTAAAAACTCCTGATATTGTCGGAAATAAAAGTTTTACCACATAATATAAAGGTGTAAAACTAAACACACTTCTCACTGCAGTTAATCCCTGCAACTCTGTGTTAAAGGGCCACTGCAGGTAACTTACCATTAGGACTGGATTGCACCAAACCAGGAACAACTCCCATCAGGCTAAGCACACTTCTCACTGCAGTTAACCCCTACAACTCTGTGCTAAAGGGCCACTGCAGGTAACTTACCATGGGGATTGTATTACACCAATCCAGGAACTACTCCCATCAGGCTCAGGCTGCACTGCCCAATTAGATGAACACTCAGAAGGCTAAGATGGTTGGTACAAAGCACTGAAGAACTACCCAGAAGTCATTTCAAACAACAAACAACAACAACTAAAAATCTGGCATTATCCGAAGTGACAATTTTGTTTTACAAAGGGTGACCACCACGCCCAATCAGGGGCTTATAGCAAAGTACGCACAATCCGCAATGGCGAAATTTCCACAAAATTCCATACACAAGGGTGACTCCTTACAAAAGCGTACTGAGGTCTTCGATACCTCCCATTACCGGGCTTACGTCCCGACCATTACCGGGCTCCGTCCCGACCATTACCGGGCTCCGTCCCGACCATTACCGGGCTCCGTCCCGACCATTACCGGGCTCCGTCCCAACATTAAAGACCGTTCACCCCGGTCGATAAGAGGGTGACCCCTCTTCAGACCACTAGTCAAACTCCTAGTGGGACTGATTACATGGTACCTGGGTGCCCCCCAGTTGTACGTGGAAGCCACTGTGTAGACACATACGCACTGACGTATACTCTGTCTCCCCACAGACGGAGAAAAATCATACTACCATTGTGTCAGACAATCCACAAGACCCTCATCAGGGGATGAGGAACCATTATCTCCATCGTCCTTAGAAATCATAGACGAATGGAGGGCAGAGGACTCTCCCTCAGAGGAGGAGGTCTGGCAAGACATACCTCAGGAAGTCAGAGAACCCAACCAAGACCCGGAAGGGCTAAGGACATATAGATATTGGGGTCTAACCCCCACGCCCTAGGACGGGCTGATAACCACGGAGTACGATCTGTTACTGTATGCCAGATCGGAACACAATGGACACATGTATGTCGACAGCACCAAGAAAAGAGAGCTCACGGTGCTGCCAAACTCCACAGTACTGTACCCAATAAGGGTGACCCCTTGGATGATTTGGAGTCTACCGTACCTCCCCATACAGGCTTACGTCCCGACATTCCTGACCGTTCAGCCCGGTCTTATTGAGGGCAACCCCCTCCTCAGACCACTCCAGGAAATCTCTAAAGTGGTACTGATGGAAACAGTTCTGGGCGAACCCCAGCGGTATGTGGAGACCCACTAGTGGCAATAAGTGTATTACCGTACCCGACACCTGTCTCGGTACCCCACAGACCGGAAGAGGGTCCCAACAGGCCATAAGAGACATACATACAGGGGTGACCCCCTACGCCGGGTGACCCCAGGATAGTCTTACCCCGGCGCTAGTGGCATAGGTACGAAGGGGTGATCACCGCGCCCTTTTCTAGGGCTTCTACCTTCAAAGTATGCTCTGGCATTACATGCACAGACCAGGGCACACAACATGCTTGTGTTCCGACACCTCTATGTTCCAATTGGAGGACCCATACGCCTTTCCCTTAACCGAGAAGGAGAACTCACTATACCGCCAAACTCCACAACTCTAGGACATATAAGGATGAACCATTAGATTATACATAGGGAGACTTTCAAGTCTCCCATACCAGGGTACATCCCGGTCCTACGGAGGGTGTCCTCATTCTCAGACCACTACCCAGATCCTGCGAAAGTGGTACCGATTAATCGAAATGCTGGGTGACCCCGGTTATACACAGAGACACACTGAGGGGCAATAAGCGTACTGTTGTACAATCCTGACTCCACAGACCGAAAGGGTGTGAACCAACAGGTCGGATTTCCCTCAATTCACCAAACAAATTTCCAGGTGAGGATTAAGCCGCCAGGGCAGCTCCGGGGGAAGAAGCCCTCTCCAAGAGGCTGGCTAACAAGTCGGGCACCTTACCACCTAAGCACCATGGGAAGGGCCCAACGCGACTTCCCCTAAGGGGAAAGAGAACACCCCGACTTAACGGAACCGTCTCTCAGAACGTCCTACACATTGAACATCTCAGACCCCTTCATCAGGGTACGAGGACTCCATTCTTCCCTTTCTCTGGAGATCATAAGAGAACGGAGAGTCTCCATCGGAAGAAGAAAAGTGACGGAACCCGCCTGGCAAGAAAAGTTTTTCTTTTGGCACACTGGGAAACCTCAGTTAACTCGCGTACCACCAGACACCCAGGATCATCCGAAAAGGGTTTCTGCCGAAGCACTGGGCACACCTTGCAAACCTCCGGCTTCAGGGAAAGAAGTACGAAACAAGCTCAGGATGGAATGCCCATGTCATCTAGGAACGAACAAGATAGTCCTCAACAGGGAGCTCGGTGTCACTACAGGGATATCTATGCCCCGATCAGATCGAGGTCCACGTAAAGTAGTAAAGAAGAAGACAGGAGACTCTCATCGTCATCAACATAGGCCAACCCAATGGTTTTGGGGACGTACCGACATCTCAAGAAGGAAGGTATACATCTATTAGGAGACCTACTCCTCGAAAAGGTTTTTTGCAAGGTTAGATTTGAAAGGACACTTACCTACTGGTTCACATAGTACCTCAAGAAGTTTGGAAGCTGGTCAGGACGCAATGAAGAGCAAAGGGTACCCGCTGTAACACTGGCTGACCCTTTGCAAACCCAAGTCCTAACTGCGTAGACAAACTAGATTTATTGTCACAGCTCCTGGAATTGTTGGGATTCATAGTGAACGGAGCGGAGTCGATTCGATTCCAGTTCCGAGTAACTACGTACCTCTACTTCGGAATAGATTTCACATTGGACGGATTGCACTTTCCCCACATCAGCGATAACGACTTTCGTAAGGAAATTCGACGGATATGACGGAAAGGCTCCATAGTACCTTGACTACTTCCCAGGACCACTTCACTGACGGGCCAGACATCGGCTGAAAGCTCGCTGCATGAGATCCGGGCACACCTACGAAATTGGGATCAGAACGGCAAGGACTTCGATAGTACTCGTTACAGAGGTAAAGGAGCTAAGCGGGACTTCTAGAATGATTGTCTTTAATTGGGATCATCCTCTGCTTCTTCAGTTTTAACGTGCCTTCGGGCAGATCAAAGGGAGAACATCATTGATTGTTAACGCAGGAGTGGCTAGAGTTGGTGGATTGGTGTCTTCCAAGGGAGACTGGTATGTCAAGGGACTATCGCAACCAACGAGAGTCATGGGACTCATGGACAACAGGTATTCCCCGAAATGATTTATCCACATGGAACACTTGGAAGTCACTGGGGTATGGAAAGGGACTACGATCCTTTTATTACCCCTATCTACCTCGATATTGAATCTTGCTCATAATTTTCACGACGGGCCGATCGGAACGATCCGACCGCTCCATTAACGGGATACGTTCCGTTACTTCGACAGCGCATAGCACGATTCACGACACTCCGGTCGATCAAGAACCTTTGATAGACCGTTTTTTCCGCGGGGTAGCATACAGTCCAAAACCATGAGTTAAAGTATCACTGTTGTGAGACTTTGATTGGGTTTTTTTCGGAACTAGTCAGATAACACGAACCTATCCCTCCGTCAACCGTCAGTCATAATCACAGTATGTTGGATTTTCGTCGGATATCAGATATTCTGGAGTTCGACGTATATGGTTTTTCGGTATCACCTGAAGGAAGGACCTCTACGGTGTCTCGTAGAACTAAATCTTTTTCGCATCCGTGTTTTACCCTGTTCCCGGCGTTTTTTCCCAGTCTTTGTGCAGTTATAGCGGTTTTTGGTTATATGGAGATCCCGACAACACTTAGATTGACACATTCAGACATCGGTGGGGATTATAACAACCATATAAGCCAGTTACCATGAACACTCCATCTAGATGGGTTCACTGGTTGTCATCGTTAACGGGGGAGGAGACGTGCTTTAGGTACTCATTCGGTACGAGACACGGCTGCTTCTCAGGCCTCACGAGGGGCCTCTAAAATTTCTTCAGGCGGCGAATTGGACACGACGAGACAACTTCCGTATATTTATTTCGTCAACCACACACGCACCCTTTCGATCATACCACAGCTTTAAAAATGCAAAATACGAAGCCTCCTGTCATGTGATAAAATTGTAGATTATGCTAACGTAGTGTACCTATAATCTTAATTTTAATAATGACAGGAGGCGAGTATTTTCCCTCCCTGTTTCCCTCCCTATACTCTGGGAAATTCTAATTTTTTGGTTATCATTTTCAGTCTAATTGTAAGATTTTGGATATTTCAGTATATTTATGGGATGCTTATTTGGTTGACGGGTGTTACAGCCGTGGCGATTATTAAAGTAAACCATGGTTGTTTAATGTTGCAATTTTTTTAAGTAATATAGATATAGATACATATAGTACTGTTTTTTTGGGTTTTTTTTAATGTGGACATCAGTTGGGTTCCACCACCTTTCACGTATTTCTGTTCTTTTCAGAGTAACCATCATAAAGATAAAGATCAAGATAAAGCTGGAAGGTTTTTTTCAAGTCATGTTCCAAATTATGTTCTACACGTTACTCAAGACTGTTATTTGAATTCCCTGACGTTATAATGGACTGTTTTCGCATCAAAGAAAGAGGAAATCATGTGACTGTCAGGGCTTTATATATGGATGTGATGCTGGTTACTGATTGGTTTAAAGTTTTCTGATTGACTTGTGCTGCTGGAGGCATAAAGTAAAGAAAGTTATGCAAAATACTCGCCTCCTGTCATTATTAAAATTAAGATTATAGGTACACTACGTTAGCATAATCTACAATTATCATTTAAATAGCATTTATATACACTTTACAATAATACAGTAAAAAAAAAGTGATTGATGGACACAAATAATGTTTACACATACAATGTGGTGGAATCTCGGTAAAAATAAATTTAGTAGGCCGAGATTACCACGTGGCATGTGTACGTGCATATGCTGACGTATCGATCAGTTGGTTGCACGAGGCAAGATACGATCAGTAGTGTACGGAGCATGTGCAAGAATACAGGATGTAGTATTCCCCTCCTCCATTGTGCTGGACAGGCCATGCGGTCAAGCAGGAAGTTAATTCTTATTTGTATTGATTGGTCAAGAGAATGTGCGGGTGGAGCTTAATATGGGAGGAGTTATGTGCCTATATAAGGAGCCTGCACTATTGTCCGGGGCTCAGAACTTGTTGTATTTTGGTGACGTTAGTCCCTCTGAGTCCCGATCGGTGATCCAATAAAGAATCTCTTCCTTCCTGAAGAAACCTGTGTCCATCTCTCTGTGCTTCGCTTCCGTCAGTTTCTCCGGTATCATTTGGTGCATTGGCCGGGAAGCTCATCGTTCAACGGTAGCTGAGAGGCAGAGGCGTGAGACGGTCTATCTTTGCCCACGTTCTCTACGGCTGCACCCCTGAACTTCTGCGTGGACCTCCCTTCGTCTCGACGCCACTGGTCTGTTGTCCAGGAGATCATCGGCCTCTACGTAAGAAGTGCTGGGGTGTCCCCGTCGATGAGTGTGAACTCAGGTTCAGGAACGAGGAGGTAAGACAACTGCTGTTTTAGACGGCAGACCCACTAGGGGTATACCGATTGTGCGGTAGGCCCATAAGGGGTTATTTGTGTATGGAATCTGCCCCCTCTGTCGGAGGGAAGGAGCGAAGGCGCACCGCTCAATCGAACGCTCTTTAGTCAGACCGTTTGATTTGGTTAGTCAGGCGGGGTCCTGTGTAAATAGCCCTAGCCGGACACCGGTGTCTTGTCTAGACTAGCGTTCTAGGGTGTATATTACGTTCGCTAGGTCGGAGGGACCGGGAGACTAAGCGGCGCCTGTGTAAATTCGGTTCGCTAGCTCTCAACCTATCTTGGCTAAGTGGGAAGGCGTGTAAATTTGGAACTCACTAGATTTTTGATAGTAATCGACTAAGAGGCGCCTGTGTAAATTCGGTCCTCTAGCTCGCTATATGTGGTGCTTGGGCAGTGTGGCTAACCAAAACGGGTGTATATAGTTTTAGGTAGTCCATTCAAGGTACTGGCCAATAGTTTAGTTGGGAATTGTAAATGTGATAAAGATTGTTTAGTAAAGTGTATATCTTGTTAGATAGCGCGAGCTCAGCCGTCTAGCGAGAGTGTTAATAGTGTGTTGCTGTATTATAGTGCACGGTACCATAACCCTGTATATTTACTGACACTGTATATAAGTACTAATCATTGTCGTCCATTGCATGTTTAACACCATAACCACTAATAATTGTATTGTGACCTTAACTTGTGCTTTGACCTATGCTAACCGTACTGTAACCGCTATTTGTAAAAGACGATGTTACTGGGGTGTGTTATAGACGGGTAATTCGTATATAGAGAATTATAGCGTGGGTGACTGTATAGTTTCGCCAAAGGGCATAATATTGATTATCTAGTGACTGGTGTAACAGCTGTGTGTGTACGGGAATTCCCTGAGTGTTTATTGTGTTATCGTGTACGTTTCACTTGGTAACTGTACCACGTGGTGCTGTTGCCAGAGGAAACGGGTGTGATTGTTGAATAGTACGCGTGCATAGTATTCGTTGTCAGCGACGTTCCATTGATAAGTATGGGCGCGTCACAGTCAACGATTCCGGATCCCTTAGGTTGTATGGTGAAGAATTTTAAAAAGGGATTAAAAACTTGTGATTTTGGGGTTAAAATGTCTCCTGTACGTTTGGTCACTTTGTGTACTAGGGAGTGGCCTACTTTGGTTGCGGCATGGCCGCCACGTGGCAGTTTGGATCCAACTCTGGTACAGCGCTTACACGTGGCTGTATCGGGTAGGCCTGAACTTTACGGCCAGTTTCCTTATATTGATTGTTGGAGACAGGCCGTAAATGACTCGCCAAAATGGATTCAGACATGCCACGAGGAGCAATGTCGCCTCATGGTGGCTAGGACTTGTTTGTCCACTAGGACTGGTGTTAGGCCCATTTTGGACACGCCCCCTGAGTCCGAGATCCCTTTGCCGCCCCCTTACTTTCCGTTAAGAGGAAGTGACGCAAATGCAGGAAGTCCTGCAACCCTTCCCTCATTGCCCTCATCCACTTCCGCTTCCTCCTCCAGTACAGAATCCACCCCCTCTCGTACTAAATCTCCCCTTCCGGAACCAGAGCCAATCCCCATTAGATCCGAATATCCTGATTTGACGCCACTTCAGACTTCCGGTCAAGCTTCTTCTAGCTCGGCTCGAAGTGTTTTATTTACTACTTTTTCCCAAAACCAAGCTCCCACATCCTCATGCCCTATTTCTCCCCGACTGGAACCCATAACTGACGCCCCTCTACGTAGCCCCATACAAACCCGACAACTGACTGGTACCCAACAATTAAAACATTATCAGATGCCTCTTCGTCTGAATCCCGGGTCAGCCTATATCGATGCCGCAGGCCAAATGGCACATGCTGACCCAGTCTTCGTATATGTCCCGTTCACGACAACCGATCTCTTAAATTGGAAGACCCACAATTCCTCGTATACTGAGAAACCACAAGCTATGACTGATCTGTTCACCTCAATAGTACAGACACATAACCCGACATGGGCTGATTGCCAGCAGTTATTAATGACTTTGTTTAACAATGAGGAAAGGACAAGAATTAATCAAGCGGCCATTAAAGCGCTAGAGGATAAAGCCCGTACTTTAAACCAAGCCAATCCATCAGCATGGGCCGCAACACATTATCCCAACACCGATCCCGATTGGAATGTAAATGGTGCTGATATGGTTCAACTCAGAGCCTATAGAGACGCTATAATTGCTGGCATGAAAGCTGGAGGAAAGAAAGCCATTAATATGTCGAAGACAGTTGAGGTGATTCAGAAAAGTGATGAAGCGCCCAGTGTCTTTTATGACCGATTATTGGAGGCATACCGCTTGTATACCCCCTTTAATCCGGAAGACGCAGATAATTCCCGAATGGTGAACTCCGCCTTTGTCAGCCAAGCTTACGGAGATATTAAGCGCAAGCTACAGAAGTTAGAAGGGTTTGCAGGTATGTCCATCACCCAACTAATGGAGGTAGCGAATAAGGTGTATATGAATAGGGAAACAGAAAGTAAGAAAGAGGAAGAGCGCAAGATGCGTAAAAAGGCAGATATGCTAGCGGTAGCGATCGCAGGCGTAGATAGACGGGGCCCAGATAGAGGCGATAGTAGATGGAGTAGGGAGCCTTTGAGTAGGAATCAGTGCGCGTATTGCAAGGAAGAAGGGCATTGGAGGAACGAATGTCCACAAAGAGAGCAGTACGAGAGAGACCAACCCAGGGCAGGTTATGGAAACTTTAGAGGCAGAGCGAGAGGTAGAGGAGGCCCCGGAGGGAGTAATGGTAATAGAGGGAGCAATGGGAACAGAGGAAGTGTTAGGGAAGATAGGTATTTCCCAGCAGCGCAAAGGTCCCGCGATAGAGAAGGCAGGGACTTTGTAGGATTGGCTGACACGGTCATGGAGGACTATTGATACCGACCGGGCTCCATCCCCCTTGGTCGAGCGGAGCCTATGGTCGATGTATCAATAGGGGGAAAAAGGAGTGCGTTCATGATCGACACTGGTGCTGAACATTCAGTGGTGACTAATCTAGTTGCTCCTCCATCTGGAAGGACTATTACTGTAATAGGAGCAACTGGAAGAAGTGCTGAAAAACCGGTTCTTAAAAGTCGACTCTGTACATTGGGAGGCCACGTAGTAAAACATCAATTCCTTTATATGCCTGAATGTCCAGTCCAATTGCTGGGACGTGATATGCTATCTAAATTACAAGCGCAGATTATGTTCCTACCAAATGGAACAACATCCTTAAAGTTTAATGGACCTTCAGGTATTATGACATTATCCGTACCAAAGGAAGAAGAGTGGCGACTTTATACAGCGTTGACTAGCCAAAACCCTAGGAGTGAAGAGTCCTTATTCAACATACCAGGAGTTTGGGCAGAGAACAACCCACCAGGACTGGCCCGCAATATTCCACCTATTAAAATTGAACTAAAACTTGGGGTTTATCCAGTAAGCCTAAGACAATACCACATCCCGCAGAAGGCTAAGAAGAACATCCAATCTTATCTGGATAAGTTCATACGGTATGGTATCCTAAAATTCTGTACTTCCCCCTGGAACACCCCATTGCTGCCTGTTCAAAAGCCCGGTACAGATGAGTATCGACCTGTGCAGGACTTGAGAGCAGTCAATGATGCGGTTGTTAGTATACATCCAGTTGTACCCAATCCATATAACCTGCTTGCTTTAATTCCGGGCGGGGCTACTTACTTTACAGTCTTAGACCTCAAAGATGTCTTCTTTTGCCTCCGAATTGCCGCAGAAAGTCAATGTATTTTCGCTTTCCAATGGGAGAACGCTGTAACGGGCTCAAAACGCCAAATGACCTGGACAAGACTGCCCCAAGGGTTTAAAAATTCACCTACCCTATTTGGTTCAGCTCTAAGTCAAGATCTACTGGATTTCGAGTCCATCCCAGGAGAGTGTGTATTGTTACAATATGTAGATGACTTGTTGATAGCAGCAGTTACAAAAGAAATCTGTCAGCAAGCAACGCACGATCTACTACACATTCTCTGGAAGGCAGGATACAAGGTGTCTAGAAAGAAGGCTAAGTTGTGTTTGCCAACTGTCAAATATCTGGGATTCCATATCTCTGAAGGTCAAAGAATTATGGGGCCAGAGAGAAAAGAAGCTGTGTGCCAAATACCGATACCCAAGAATAGTAGACAAGTGCGAGAATTCTTGGGGGCAGCAGGCTTCTGTAGGATATGGATTCCCAGCTACGCGATACTGGCAAAACCTCTGTATGCAGCTATCAAAGGTACAGAGCACGACCCCTTCTTATGGACTCAAGAACAGCAAACGGCATTTGAAGATGTGAAGAAGGCTTTGATGAGTGCCCCAGCATTAGGTCTACCTGATCACACACGACCATTCTACCTGTATGTACATGAGCAAAGAAGAATGGCTGTGGGAGTATTGACACAGTACTTGGGATCATGGCAAAGACCTGTTGCCTATATGTCTAAGCAACTGGATGCAGTGGCCAGCGGACTTCCACCTTGTCTAAGAGCCGTAGCTGCAGCCGCCCTGCTAGTAGCTGAAGCCGATAAACTCACTCTGGGTCAAGAACTTTATGTACGAGTCCCACATGCAGTACAGACGTTGTTGGATTACAAAGGAAATCATTGGTTTAGTAACAGCCGTATGACCAAGTATCAAGCAATGTTGTGTGAAAACCCAAGAGTGCATTTAGAGACTGTAAACACCTTAAATCCAGCTACCCTTTTGCCACAACCTACTGAAAGTCAACATGATTGTTTGGAAGTAATGGATGAAGTATTCTCAAGTAGATCAGATCTTCGTGATTTTCCCATCCAGAACCCCGATGTTCAATATTATACCGACGGCAGTAGTTATGTGAAAGAAGGGATCCGCTATGCAGGATATGCAGTAACAACAATAGACAAGGTGATAGAAGCTCGGCCACTGGCGAAAGGAACATCAGCACAAAAGGCAGAATTGATAGCACTGACACGAGCGTTACAATTGGCTGAAGGTTTAAGAGTGAACATCTACACGGACTCCAAATATGCGTTTTTAACCACTCATGCCCACGGAGCTTTGTATAAAGAAAGAGGACTACTGAATTCAGAAGGCAAAGAAATTAAGTACGCAGCTGAAATCCTACAACTATTGGAAGCAGTGTGGGAGCCGAAAGAAGTCGGTATCATACATTGTCGAGCGCATCTGAGAGGAGATGGTGATGTAACCAAAGGAAATCGGATGGCAGATAGTGCAGCTAAGCGTGCTGCTGAATCAGGAAGACAGGAATATGTGGGGCATATAGCTGCTCTTATACCAACTCCACTGTCCCAATGGACTCCAGTTTATACAGCTCAAGAAGAGGAGTGGTTAAAGACTGAACCAGGAAAGTATTTGGAGAACAAGTGGTATCAGCTAGAAGATGGAAGAATAGTCATACCAGCATCACTAGCGGTAGAAATTGTCCAAAATTATCACAACGGGACACATTCTGGGAGAGACAGCACAGAAGAATCTCTCAGAAAACATTTCTACATACCAAGATTGTCCAACTTGACTCAGGCCATTGTACGAAGATGTGTAACGTGTGCTAAAAATAATGCAAGACAAGGACCAGTAAAGCCACCAGGAGTCCAGTTTATGGGGGGACTCCCCATGTCCGATTTACAAATTGACTTTACAGTGATGCCTAAATCGGGTGGACATCGTTACCTGCTGGTAATTGTGTGCACCTATTCAGGCTGGGTAGAAGCATGTCCTACTCGTACAGAGAAAGCAGGAGAAGTTGTGAGATTCCTGCTACGAGAAATAATACCCCGATATGGACTACCCTGTTCTATAGGATCGGACAATGGTCCAGCTTTTGTTCATCAGTGCCTACAACAACTGACTCATATGCTTGGTATAAAGTGGAGGCTTCATACGGCATATAGACCCCAGAGTTCTGGTAAGGTAGAGAGAATGAATAGAACTATTAAGAATCAGTTGGCTAAAATGTGTCAGGAAACCCAACTTAAGTGGAACGTTCTCTTACCCATAGCTCTATTGCGAATCCGCAGTACCCCTACCAGAAGGATGGGCCTCTCTCCTTTTGAAATCATGTATGGGCGACCACCTCCCGTACTTGGTAACTTAAGGGGGGACTTGAGTCAGTTGGGAGAAGGAATTACCCGGCAGCAGGTTGTAGAGTTGGGTAAGACTATGGAGGAGGTACAGAAATGGGTACAAGATAGATTACCTGTGAATATTTATCCCCCTGTTCATAGTTACCATCCAGGAGACCAAGTGTGGATTAAAGAGTGGAATAATGTACCGTTAGGGCCCAAGTGGAGAGGTCCTTATGTTGTTCTTTTGTCTACCCCTACAGCGATAAAAGTAGCCGAAGTGACTCCGTGGATACATCACTCCAGGGTTAAACCAGCAGCAGTCTTGGCAAGTTACAGCAGATCCAGAGAATCCCTGCAAGATCCGGTTAAAACGCACTACTCAGTCGGAGTAACAAGGAACTTGTGTGGATTACAAAATTTTATTATTTTAGGGATTTGGTGCGTGAGTGAGAAGGCCATAATAAAGCCTGTCCGCCCACCGACGTATAGTATATAAGCCAGGGAAAGTCTCGAAGGGACTCCTGTGAAGACGAGCAGAACTCCATTCCCTGCAGCCCTTACATCCTGGAAGCTGAGGTGCCTTCGCACGGACAAAGACTGAGGATGACGGCGAAAGATGTGTTGATGATAATGTTTATTTATGTGTATTTTTATATTCAGGAAGGTAGAGGTACCGACACTCCTAGCTGTGAGGTATGCATTAAGACTACAAGAACAGGTAACCATATTTCCCAAACCCTAATTTGGCATTCACAATACGAGTGTAAAGGAGATGTATCGAGATGTAGATACCTAAATATAGAATATAGTGTGTGCCATTTAGGAATAGGAGAACCTAAGTGCTTCAGTCCGGAGTATCAACCTCGTACAATTTGGTTGACTCTCAGGAATGGAGATCCTCAGGGGACCCTAATTAATAAGACGGTGTTAGAATCCGTACATTCTTCGGGTGTTCTGCTATTTGATGCGTGTAAAGCGATATCAAGTGGTAGAAAGCCGTGGAATGTATGTGGGGATCTTAGATGGGAGAGGACGTATGGGTCTAATGATAAATATATTTGTCCCAGTAGTAAAAATAAATATGTGAGTCCTAGATGCCCAAATAGAGACTATAACTTTTGCCCATATTGGTCTTGTGTGGGGTGGGCAACTTGGGGACAGACAGTAGACAAAGACATGATAGTGACTAAGTTGCCTACCAGCCCATATTGTAAGTCTATGGAATGCAACCCAGTCCATATACTTATAAATAACCCCGACAAGTTCTTAGACAAGTATGGCAATCTATTTGGGTTTCAAATATACGGGACGGGTTTAGATCCTGGGACAGTATTGTTTATAGGGATAGAGACTGATACGGTATCCTCCCAAACTCATCAAGTATACCATTCCTTTTATGAAGAGATGAGCATAGATAATAAGATCCCCCATAATGCTAAAAACCTGTTCATTGATTTAGCCGAAAGTATTGCCGGTAGTCTTAATGTTACCAACTGCTATGTGTGTGGAGGTACTAACATGGGAGACCAATGGCCTTGGGAAGCAAAGGAGGTAATGTCCGGTTCTGAGGCAGTTGACCAATTAATATCTACACAAGCCGATTATCATATGAGCGTAATGGTGAGAGCAAATAAAATACTAGATAACAATAAATGAGAGGCAATATTACCATATATATCTGTCTGTTGTGCTTGTCCTAAAACAATAGAATAGAGGACATAGTATAGCCTGTAAAACAGAATATATAAATAATAAATAAAAAATGCCCACTCACATGGTGCTGAGCCGTTTAAAAGTGGCTCAGACTATCAGCGCCTTGTAAAGTATATTGGAGACTGAAATGCCGGAAACAGGTTTTTCAATGCATAAAATCCATCTTGTAAAATCATCAGACTGGAAAAGCAGGTAAATGTAAAAACCCTTTATTACTAAAAACACAGCATAAAAATTCGTCCCCCAATTGCACTAACGCGTTTCGACCAATAATGGTCTTTTTCAAAGTGCTACATGCTTCATCAAACTTTACATTTAAATATGTTACATTTTGGCGCCAAAGTTCACATTCCGTTTCATTTCCGGTTCCGGTTTTCGGGTCTTGCTGACTTCCTGTTTCCGGTCACGTTGCGTGTCGGGGTCCATTTCCGGGTCAGCGGAAAAGGGCATCCCTGCATCTTTGTTTACTTCCGGTCTCGGGCAAATGATAGAGTCAGCTTTGCGCATGTCCATATAAGGAAAATGTCTGTACTTCATAAGAAACTAGTTCTTTACATGATAATATCTCATATCACGGAAATATAAAAACGGACAAAAAATATATTGTATACAAATAAGAGGAAAAAAGAGAAATGTATTAATAATACAACACATAGTAAAAAACACATCATTAAAGGGAAAACTGCTAATTAATACATATGTATATAAAAAATGATGTGCGTATTAGTCATAATGAATATACATCCTAATAAACTAATTGCAAAACAATTATTAGTGCTTAATATAACACCGATGTGAATATTCTTAATATAAGTAATCACAGACACACACATGTTTCCGAGAAAAGGTGTATAAAAATGTATATATAAATATATAAAAATATATAAAAATATATGTACAAAAAATATATATATAGAAAAATATAAATCTCAAAATTGCTATAAAAAGGAGGTAATTTCGAAATCGACATTAAGGCCTTCTGGGGTCAGGGTGTTGAGGTTGAACATCCACCTCATCTCCGCTTTGCTTAAAATATTTTCTTTACACCCCCCTCTCCAGTGTGCTTGAATCCTTTCTATACCCATGAATTGGAGGCCTTCCGGTTTACCATCGTGGTGATCCAAAAAATGTTTTGAGACACTATGATTGATAAACTTTTTCTTTATATTATTAATGTGTTCGCCTATTCTGATTTTTAATTTCCTTATAGTTTTACCCACATATTGGTAACCGCAGGGACAAGTTAAAAGGTATATTACATGGTTAGTATTGCACGAGATAAATGAGTTCACTTTATGTTTCACTTCCGAATTTTTTGCGGAAAAATCTTTTGTACACCTATTTGTAGTCTTCTTTAATCTACATCCAGTGCAGTTTCCACAGTAATAAAAACCTAGTTGACCTCCTAAAAAATTATTGTTTTCCTTCTTTTCTTTTTTAGAAAAAGAAAAGAAGGAAAACAATAATTTTTTAGGAGGTCAACTAGGTTTTTATTACTGTGGAAACTGCACTGGATGTAGATTAAAGAAGACTACAAATAGGTGTACAAAAGATTTTTCCGCAAAAAATTCGGAAGTGAAACATAAAGTGAACTCATTTATCTCGTGCAATACTAACCATGTAATATACCTTTTAACTTGTCCCTGCGGTTACCAATATGTGGGTAAAACTATAAGGAAATTAAAAATCAGAATAGGCGAACACATTAATAATATAAAGAAAAAGTTTATCAATCATAGTGTCTCAAAACATTTTTTGGATCACCACGATGGTAAACCGGAAGGCCTCCAATTCATGGGTATAGAAAGGATTCAAGCACACTGGAGAGGGGGGTGTAAAGAAAATATTTTAAGCAAAGCGGAGATGAGGTGGATGTTCAACCTCAACACCCTGACCCCAGAAGGCCTTAATGTCGATTTCGAAATTACCTCCTTTTTATAGCAATTTTGAGATTTATATTTTTCTATATATATATTTTTTGTACATATATTTTTATATATTTTTATATATTTATATATACATTTTTATACACCTTTTCTCGGAAACATGTGTGTGTCTGTGATTACTTATATTAAGAATATTCACATCGGTGTTATATTAAGCACTAATAATTGTTTTGCAATTAGTTTATTAGGATGTATATTCATTATGACTAATACGCACATCATTTTTTATATACATATGTATTAATTAGCAGTTTTCCCTTTAATGATGTGTTTTTTACTATGTGTTGTATTATTAATACATTTCTCTTTTTTCCTCTTATTTGTATACAATATATTTTTTGTCCGTTTTTATATTTCCGTGATATGAGATATTATCATGTAAAGAACTAGTTTCTTATGAAGTACAGACATTTTCCTTATATGGACATGCGCAAAGCTGACTCTATCATTTGCCCGAGACCGGAAGTAAACAAAGATGCAGGGATGCCCTTTTCCGCTGACCCGGAAATGGACCCCGACACGCAACGTGACCGGAAACAGGAAGTCAGCAAGACCCGAAAACCGGAACCGGAAATGAAACGGAATGTGAACTTTGGCGCCAAAATGTAACATATTTAAATGTAAAGTTTGATGAAGCATGTAGCACTTTGAAAAAGACCATTATTGGTCGAAACGCGTTAGTGCAATTGGGGGACGAATTTTTATGCTGTGTTTTTAGTAATAAAGGGTTTTTACATTTACCTGCTTTTCCAGTCTGATGATTTTACAAGATGGATTTTATGCATTGAAAAACCTGTTTCCGGCATTTCAGTCTCCAATATACTTTACAAGGCGCTGATAGTCTGAGCCACTTTTAAACGGCTCAGCACCATGTGAGTGGGCATTTTTTATTTATTATTTATATATTCTGTTTTACAGGCTATACTATGTCCTCTATTCTATTGTTTTAGGACAAGCACAACAGACAGATATATATGGTAATATTGCCTCTCATTTATTGTTATCTAGTATTTTATTTGCTCTCACCATTACTCTCACGTTATTTGCATTATATTTATTTGGTGTGTTTTGGAGTGATTCACATCTGTGGTGATTTGAGCATTTGCTCTCGACTCCTTTACCTTTTCTGTATTTTTTTATATATATACTGATTATCATATGAGCGTCAGAGGTAAATCTGAGTGGAGATTAAAGACCTCCATCATAGGTTATGTTTGCATAGCAAGGAAAGGAATAATGTATAATACTTCTGTAGGAGAATTAACTTGTCTAGGGCAAAAAGCTTATGATGATGATACAAAGAATACAACTTGGTGGTCGGCTTCAAATGTCTCAGAACCATCTAACCCGTTTGCTAGATACGCCAATTTAAAGGATGTGTGGTTTGATTTATCCATCACATCTACCTGGAGAGCCCCAGCAAATTTGTACTGGATCTGTGGTAAGAAAGCCTATTCGGAGTTGCCACAGGACTGGGAAGGGGCATGTGTGTTGGGTATGCTCAAACCATCCTTCTTCTTGTTACCGATTGAAACAGGTGAGACTTTAGGTGTTAAAGTGTATGATGTGAATCATAGGAAGAAAAGGGGACCCTTAGAGATAGGCACCTGGGAAGATAATGAATGGCCTCCCCAGCGTATTATAGATTATTATGGGCCAGCCACGTGGGCAGAAGATGGTACCTTTGGTTATAGAACCCCTATTTATATGCTCAACCGTATTATAAGATTACAGGCGGTGGTTGAGATTATTACTAACGAGACATCACAAGCGCTCAATCTTTTAGCGAAGCATAATACCAGGATGAGGACAGCAGTCTACCAAAATAGATTAGCCTTGGATTACCTTTTGGCAGTAGAGGGAGGTGTATGTGGGAAGTTTAACCTGAGCAATTGCTGTCTTCAAATAGATGACGAAGGGCAAGCAATAGCTGAGCTTACTAGCCATATGGTTAAACTAGCGCATGTGCCTACTCAGGTATGGAAAGGGTATAATCCAAGTAGTTGGTTTGGTAGCTGGTATGAGTGGTTTGGAGGGCTTAAGGCAGTGGTAGGTGGAGCCCTACTGATTTTAATGTTGTGTCTACTCCTGCCGTGTCTTATACCCTTAGTAGTTAGGTCTGTGCAAAGCCTGATAGAAAATATAGCAGAGAGGAAGGCTGCTGCACAGATAATGGCAATTTATAAATATGAGGCTCTAGATCAGGGAGAACCAATGCAGGAAGATGAGTGTTGAAGATCCACATCATAAGATAAGTCTGGTCTGGTTCAAGGTAACTTGAGGTGTATGCAAACTGAGGTTAAGTGATGCCTCAAGTAATTGTGAAATATCAAGAGGCATCAAAGGGGGGAATGTGGTGGAATCTCGGTAAAAATAAATTTAGTAGGCCGAGATTACCACGTGGCATGTGTACGTGCATATGCTGACATATCGATCAGTTGGTTGCACGAGGCAAGATACGATCAGTAGTGTACGGAGCATGTGCAAGAATACAGGATGTAGTATTCCCCTCCTCCATTGTGCTGGACAGGCCATGCGGTCAAGCAGGAAGTTAATTCTTATTTGTATTGATTGGTCAAGAGAATGTGCGGGTGGAGCTTAATATGGGAGGAGTTATATGCCTATATAAGGAGCCTGCACTATTGTCCGGGGCTCAGAACTTGTTGTATTTTGGTGACGTTAGTCCCTCTGAGTCCCGATCGGTGATCCAATAAAGAATCTCTTCCTTCCTGAAGAAACCTGTGTCCATCTCTCTGTGCTTCGCTTCCGTCAGTTTCTCCGGTATCAACAAGAGGCATATGTGATCTTGCTCAAATAAGCTTACAGGGACATATATGTCTTGAATGGCATTTTAAAAATAAATTGCACAACACAAAGACAATTGTTTGGAAGACTACTGATGAAGGCAAATGTTTAATGCACTGGTTTTGCATGCCTTTCTTAAGTCATTAAATGAAAACCTTGCTCTATTAGGAAGTTACAGTATCAGAATGAACATAACGGTGACAGGTTCCATGGTAACCTGTTAATATTAAAAACCATCTTAGTCACAGCAAATTAATTTGCTTCTCAAATCGCCCAGTTTATTGTCTGTGCACAGAAATAGCATGTAGAACAACTGAATACTGAAATGTATTTTTCCTTTGTTGTGGATGCAGATCACCCTGTTACCCAGTGTGTAGTGTGTAATTAGCATCTAGTGACATGGGAGTTTCTTGTTAAAAGAGCTTACAGTTGAGGTGATAGAGGCAAGGTTAATAGCGAGAAGCTGTGTGATCAGTCTGGTGTGTGTTTGTGTCTTCTTAGCTAAGGTGAGGACAAATGACAACATAACTTTGATGGAGTAATTGCTCAATAAGTTTTTGGTTGGTTTCACCCATGTTAGTTTTGGGGACATTTTACTACTCACTACAAGAAGGACAGGAAAGAACTAACAATGATAATACGTATATAGGTCAGCTACTCCTTATTATGGCCACCCTGGAAGTTGTCAGGTATGCAATAAGTAAACCGGCAGGCCAGTAGTATTAGGACCAAGTGTAATTAAAAGTAACTACTACTATTATATGCATCTCGAGACAACCTTGACTGGACAAGATGTGTTTGCTGATATATCCATTTATAGTGTTTCACTATACTACATGACCTCCAACAGTGGCGTACACACAATTCATGGGGCCCCGGTGGAAAACTGATCCATGGGGCCCCTCTAACCCCCCACTGCCAACCCCCCCACCACCACCATCCCATCCCCCCACCGCCACCCCATACAGACACACACAGAGATACACACAGACACACATACATACATACAGACACACACACACATACATACATGCAGACACACACATAGACACACACACAGACAGACATACAGACACACACACATACAGACACACAGACAGACACACACACACACACCGACACACATACACATACATACAGACACACATAGGCACACACATAGACACACATACATACAGACACACATACATAGACACATACATACAGACACACACACAGGCATATACATACAAAGACTCACACACACATACAAACACACAGACACATACATACAGACACAAATATACACAGATACATACTATGGACCCCTTCACCTGCGGCCCGGCAATTATACTGCACGGCTGGGGCCGCAACACATGGCAGCGGGCACCCGGGCCCAGGGGTCCACAGGGTGGCCAGGCCCCCTGGAGTAAAGGGCCCGGTCGCAGCTGCGACCCCTGCGACCGCGGTATGTACGCCGCTGATCTTCAATAACACACCCAAGAGGCAGCGATACAACGCGTATATCATTCTATGCAACAAGAAATCGAAGGCATAAGACAACAGAGGAGTGTCAAGGTCTCACACTAGTTGTAGATTATTTCAATGTGGCTGTTTTGGCCTTTTACATTTTGCATTTTCAGTGTCATGTCTTTACAACTCTCTATAACAAACTGATTCACAAATGAACCTCTAAAATATGATTTCAGTAAGCAAAATATATATTTTATTTTTACTTGGGTGGGAAGGACAAAGCTTTTAAACAACAACAAAGCTTTTAAACTGTTTAAATCAAGACCACAGAAAGCCCTGCAGGATAAATATATACTAATTACAGTAAGGTCTGAAATATTTGGACACTGACACAATTTTCATAATTTTGGCTCTGTACGCCAACACACTGGATTTGAAAGGAAACAAAAAAGATGCAATTGAAGTGCAGACTTTCAGCTTTAATTCAATGGGTTAAACAAAAATATCGTTTGAAACGTTTAGGAATTGCAACTATTTTCATACACAGTCCCTTTATTTCAGGGGCTCAAATGTAATTGGACAAATTAACACAATCATAAATAAAATGTTCATTTGTAATACATTGTCGAGAATCCTTTGCAGGCAATGACTGCTTGAAGTCTGGAATGTATGGGCATCACCAAATGCTGGGTTTCCTCCATTGTGATGGTTTGCCAGGCCTTTACTGCAGCTGTCTTCAGTTGTTTGTTTGTGGGTCATTCTGCCTTATGATTTGTCTTCATCATGTAAAATGCATACCTGATAGGGTTGAGATAAAGGATTGACTCAGCCATTGCAGAATATCATATTTCTTTTCCTTAAAAAAACTTCTGGGAGGGGCGTGGCCTGGACACCGAGAGGAATGGCAGCATAGTCAGTGAGCTCCCCGCAGGCCCTGCACTAAAACCTCGCTGAACAACGTGTCGAGCGCAAAAATGGGGAAATCACACAGGGCAACGAATGCCGCTAAGCCCGCCGACACCCCGAGAGGGTCCCCGGCCCCGTCCATAAGGCACTACCTTACTACCCCGGCGGACCTAGCTTCACAGGCCTCCAACGACTCCGAGGCCGCGGACCTCACCCAGACGCCTGCCTGGGGAGGGGAGCCGACCCCACAAGGAGCTCCAACGATGCCCCCGGACTGGATGCGGATGATTAGCAATCTGCCGACAAAGGCGGACCTGAAAGAGGCAAACCATGCTCTACAGCGTTCCATCACGGAAGAGTTGCACGCCATGCGGGAGGACCTACAAGGCCTCAACCAGAGAGTCTCGCAACTGGAGGCTGACTCCGACCACGTGCAGTCGGTTCAAGCGTCGACCTCGGACGCCGTTGCCAAACAGGCACAACAGCTTAGACAGATGGCCCACCACATCGAAGACCTCGATAATAGAGGCAGAAGACAGAACGTTAGAGTCCGGGGCGTCCCTGAGAGCACCGCAAACCCGGAACCGATCCGAGAGACCCTGACAAGTATCTTTAACCAAATACTTGGAAGGCCCGAGGCCTCTATGATAGAATTCGTGAGGGCGCACAGGGCTCTCCGCCCCAGGGGGACACCGGAGGACCCCCCTAGAGACATTATATGCTGCCTAGCTCACTATCCCATGGGGGCCCGGGTCCCTCCCCTACCCCCGCATAGCAATCCACCTTGCCCAGATGCTGACACCCACTGAGGCACGGCCGGTGGGCCCCGGGCTGCCCGAGATACTTTCCGAGACACTCCCGAAGTTTAGACGTAGCACCCGGTCCGGCCTGGCCTGCCGTGTCCCCGCCCTGCCCCACTGAACTGACACTGTTGGCCTACGCCGCACACCGGTACCCGACCAGTAGACCCTAAGCTACCCACAGTTTTACTGGGACACCCCTGATGTGGGGACGGTGGGCCTGGCCCGTCCTTTCCATGCTTCGTCCCCCCCGGGCGGACACCACCGGCCTATCCCGCCCGATAGTACCTGGCCCCCTGATCTACCTGCACCGACCCGCAGTGCCCACTGATACCCGGCCATTGGACTGTATGCCGTCCGGGGTACCTGGATGACCCCTCCGGGTTTTAGGACGGAGAGTCCGGTCTGGCCCGGCCTGCCCTTGCCCTACCTTGACCCCCTTAACTATTGCTGAAAGCGGACTACCGCAGCCCCATTTTGCCTTTTGGGGGCCGACCCTGATCCGATCCGCAGAGGGTCGCAGAGACCAAACACCACAGTTCAGGCCCCTCCGGCCGATCGGGACGGGGGACCACAAAACCGCTTGGGGGGGATGCGGGCTGGGGGGGGGGGGGCGCTGTGATGCATGATGATGTTCGGGGGCCTGTGCCCCTGGCCGAGCCGGGCCGGGGGATCCCCCGCCTTGGCGCGTGACGACCCATACAGGAGAGCGCGCCTCGGGGGGGGGGGCTGCCCGGCCGGGCCCGGGGGGGGGGTCCGGGCCCCCGGGGAGAGAAAAAATGTTGGTCATGTAAGACTGATTTTTGGATAATGATTTTTGATGCGGGGGGACCTGCCGGGGTGGGGGTGGGGTGGGCCGGATGGAGAGAGGAGAGATGTCCGGGGGACTGTGCCGCCGGCCGGGTCGGGGGTCTCCCGCCCTGGCGCGTGATGACCCACGTGGTTTCGACAAGCCACTATGATGCATAACGAGCCGACAGGGGACGACATGGGAAATATATCCCAGGACTTAAGGGACCAGACCCACAACAGTCTACACACTCACTGGTGCTGTCACGAGACTCGTGACCTCCCCCGACCCCGACAGGAGGGGGCAACCGACACCGGGAAGGGGGCAGCCTCACACCCCTGGTGGGTGGGCGCCCAGCCCTACCCGGGCAACCCTCATCCTAGACAGCGCTCAGACGGGCGCTGGTTCACTACCGACAGTTTACCTTCCCCTACCTCCCCCCTCCCCTTTTTTCCCTAGACTACCTCCCTCCCCCAGACCGTCACCCTGGGGTCCCCCAAAGGCCCCAACGGGGCTATCCGCCAAGCAAACCTCAACATCACCACTATAAACGCCAGGGGCCTCAATAAACCCGAGAAACGCTCGGGCGCACTCAGGGACTTTCACAAATCCAATATAGACGTGGCCTATATACAGGAAACGCATTTCAAGGAAGGGTCGCGGCCCAAACTGACCAACCATAGATACACCATGGGCTACTATAGCGACTACAAAGACAGCAAATCGAGAGGGGTGGCTATACTGATCCACAAACGGATACCGTTCCGTGAAAAAGTGGTTCTGACTGACCCAGACGGGAGGTATCTGTTCCTGAAGGGCACCATAGCCGAGACCACATATACATTCGCAAACATTTACGCCCCTAACCAAAGGCACTACGCATTCCTCCGCCGCACAATACGCAAACTGCAATCTTTCACGGAGGGCGTGCTGATTCTGGGAGGTGACTTTAACCTGACACTAGACCCTGAGTGGGACTCGTCCTCTGGACTATCCAAGGTCCCGAAACAACACCTGACGCACATAAAGGCCCTACTAAAGCGCTCACAGCTGATTGACTGCTGGAGGGCACATCACCCGGACGAGAGGAATTACACATTCCTGTCCCAGCCACACAATACATACTCGCGCCTGGACTACTTCTTCATGACACACCATCACCTGGCCCTGGTGGGGGGTACGGAGGTGGGCACGGCGACGTGGTCTGACCATGCGCCGGTGTCCCTCACTCTCTCCTCCCCACTATACAGGCCGAGGGTGACGAAATGGAGACTAAATGACTATCTAATTACCCTTCCTGACATACGGACAGAAACCGACGAGATCCTACAGGAGTACTTTGCGAATAACACCCCGGACCAAACATCGCCCACATACATATGGGAGGCACACAAATGCGTGATTAGGGACCACTTCATGCGCAAGGGGTCGTTACTTAAGAAACAGAGAGAGGCGCGGATGACAACACTGATACACGACATCCAAGCAGCTGACGAACGCAATAAACGGGACAACCTCCCCGCACACCAAACCACAATACTTCAGCTCAGAAGGGAACTGTCCACACTCCTGACTGCCACCCACCACAGAGAAGCCGCCAGACAAAAAGCATTCTTCGAGACACATAGTAACAAAAGTGGTACACTGCTGGCGAGAATGCTGGCCAAACGCAGACAGCTGACATATATAGATAAAATTAAAGACAAGAAGGGAATAACGCACCGCCTCCCCACTGACTTACACAGGATCATACGCTCCTAATACACAGACCTCTACTCCCTACCGAGCCCACAAGACACACACTCCCGAGCCAACCTCACGACCCGGATAACTGAATTCCTACGCTCTAACACACACACCAAACTAGACCAGGACATCGCAGACACCCTAGACGAGCCCATCGCTGTAGAAGAAATAGCGAGGGCAGTTAAGGCCTCTAAACTGGGCAAAAGCCCGGGACCCGACGGCCTCCCTTTACGGTACTACAAATGCTTTGCGGGGTCCCTATATGCACCAATGCTATCCTCTTTTAACGCAATCCGGGAGGGACACCACCTGCCCCCGCAATCCCTACGAGCGCACATAACACTCATCCCGAAGGAAGGGAAGGATGGCGACTACTGCCATAATTATAGACCCATCTCCCTCATAAACAGTGACGCGAAGCTCCTAGCGAAAATCCTGGCGACCCGCCTGCAGCCACATGTGCCCACCCTGGTCCACCCGGACCAGGTGGGGTTCGTGATGGGGCGGGAAGCCAGAGACAACACGATCCGGGCACTGTCAATAGCCCACGGGGAGACGGGGGGAGCCGGGGGCCTTCTCCTGCTATCTACGGACGCGGAGAAGGCCTTCGACAGGATAGGATGGCCCTATCTGTTCCAGGCGCTTACACACCTCGGAATGGGAACTTATATGCGAAGCTGGATCGAGGTACTGTATAGGCAACCCACAGCCCAGATACTTGTAAATGGGGTCCCCACGGAAGACGTCGCGATACAGAACGGTACCAGGCAAGGCTGCCCCCTATCTCCAATCCTTTTCGTCCTGGCACTAGAACCTTTCCTACAAGCGATTAGGACTAACCGAGACATCACAGGGTTGACCAAGGGCACCACACAACACAAGGTCGCGGCATACGCCGACGACCTTCTTTTCTTTGTCACTAAACCTGAACTCACCCTCCCAAACATCATTAAAGCCTTCCGTGACTACAGAGAAATCTCAAATATGAAAATTAATTTTTCTAAATCGTATATCCTCAACATATCCATACCCCAACAACGAGAAGCACATCTCCGCACGAGTTTCTCGTTCCAATGGGCAGACTCTAGAATTAGGTACCTGGGCATCTGGCTTACGAGAAACAACACGGACCTCTTCACAGCAAATTTTATCCAAATGCTGGCCGTACTCAAGAGAGATGCCGGGGAATGGTCATACCCCCACATCTCCTGGTTCGGCCGGGTCCAGGTTATTAAGATGAATTTTCTGCCAAGACTATTATACCTGATGCAGACAATCCCTGTACGTATCCCCAGAACATTTTTCGCGGCCCTACACAAGACTATGAGAGAATACGTATGGAACGGGAAGAAGTCTAGGTTAAAATTCTCACAACTCACACAACCCAGGGATAAGGGTGGCATGGCACTACCAGACTTCCACCTATATTTCACAGCTTGCCATCTTCTCAGGATAGTGGAATGGTCAAAACCAAACGTCCACAAACAATGGAAGTTGGTGGACGAGGCAGACCTACAGATCCCCATAGCACTGGCCCCCTGGCTGCCTAGAGGGAGAAGGGACGGGACACCCATATACGTGCGGAACACACTACAAGTCTGGCACAACATAGCCGACAAAACAGGCCTGACCCCCTACCCGTCTCCCCTACTCCCCTTGACACATAACATAGACTTCCCACCAGGACTTGCACCTCTAACCCTCAGATGCATCCTCCCGGACCGACTGCCTAGGCTACACCACATCCAATCACCGGCGGGACGAAAGACCCTTAGGGACCTCACAGAAGGGCAACCTCCGTCCTTCTTACAGACGTTTACGTACGCGCAACTGACAAGCTACCTTCAGACCCTACCCCAGGGTAGGGCACTACGGCGCCCACCTACGGAATTCGAGCAGCTATGCCTCGATCCGGAACCGCTCCCGCACGGGATATCTAAACTGTACGACCTACTACAGAGACAGATCCCAACAGAAACTCCTCGGTTTAAAGGGAAATGGGAAACGGCTCTGAACCTCAAACTGAATGATGGGGAATGGGACAAAATATGCACACTGACGCATCACTGTGCGGTCTTCAGTAGATACCAAGAGAGCGCATACAAGTTGCTTACACAATGGTATCGCACCCCGGACACCCTACATGACATGTACCCGGAACACGCCGCACACTGCTGGCGTTGCGGGACAGGGACGGGGACACACCTACACATTTGGTGGTCTTGCGAGAAGATACAACCCTTCTGGCAGGGAATATATAAAATAATCCAGAAATTTACAGACAACCCTCCGCCCTTTGAACCAGCAGCCATGCTCCTCCACCACAACACGGTACCTAGCAACACCTACAAACGATCAATGACCATAAGAATACTAAACATTGCCAAACAACTTATCCCCCTACACTGGAGAGACACGGAGCCACCTACCCTTAGGGAATGGTTTGCAAAAATGGAGGACCTCAGGGTGACGGAGGACTTATACCTGAAGGCCACGGATAGGACACAGAGATACCTAGACACGTGGACGCACTGGATCCTGACAACCTCAAAGGATAAATTCCTAGACACGCTAGGGGGACTCCGACAGAACCAAGGTCCCCAGACATCCTCGACGACTGATTAGGCCGTGCATACTCGCACTAGGAATTCATATTCGACCACCAGCCCCCGACAGCAGACCTGGGACCCCCCTCCCCCTATTTCTCTCTTCTCCCCCCCCCCTGTTCCTCCCCATACCCCATACCGACGGACGACTGACTGACCAACAAGCGGAGTCACACAAGAACCTCCGATCACTGTTACACTACGCATATTGACATCTGACGACAAAGGCTAGTACAAAACACCTCAAGGACTTAAGCAAGACATATGGACAGACTTAACAAGACCCACAAGCATAAGGTGGGGCATGACAGGCTGAGCGCGAGAGACCTGAGGGTCCCCCACAACAGACGAAGGGACAGGATAGGGCTGAAAGGGCCAATCCACCAGCTGGTAATATAGACCCTACCTGAACCCAGGCCCCGATTTACCAACGACAACCGACAACACAGGGGCCTGAACGCCCCAATATGACCTCAAATAACACCCGAGGTTGGGGCTCCCGGGTCCACCACACACACCTCCTGAACGGGCCGCAAAGTTATAAGCGCCAACAACGGCACGGAACCCTTGTTTATGGCCGTAAACACTTTAGAGCTGATTCCACTGTACAAGGTTGTGTTTTGTATATGTAATAATGTTGCGGCCTGACATGCCCTAGACCTATATTATATGGCGAAGTTTGTAATTATCTATGGATCATTACTGTACACTTACTATGCAATGTTGGCCTCTGCGTAGGCAACCACACGCTTTTCTATTACGATGTAACTGCCTCCTATTGTTATGCTAACAAAATAAAAATACTTAATTTGAAAAAAAGAAAAAAAAAAAAAAACTTCTGGGTTGCTTTCGCAGTATGTTTTTGGTCTTTGTCCGTCTGTGAAGTGAAGAGCCGTCCAATCAACTTCACTGAATTTGGCTGAATCTGAGCAGACAATATATCCGTAGAAACTTCAGATGTCTTCTGTCATATCATCAATAAACACTAGTGACTCAGTGCCACTGGAAGTCATGCATGCCCATGCCATCACACTGCCCCCACTATGTTTTACAGGTGATGTGGTATGCTTCGGATCTTGAGTCGTTCCATGCCTTCTTCATACTTTTTATTCCCATCATTCTGGTACATGTTAATCTTCATTCCAGCTGTCCAAAGAATGCTGTTCCACAACTAGGCTGGCTTTTTAAGAATTGTTTTTGGGATGTCTAATCTGTCCTTTCTATTCTTAACACATATGAATGGTTTGCACCTTGTGGTAAATCCTCTGTATTTGCTCTTGCGAAATCCTCTCTCTATGGTAGACTTGGATAATGATATGCCTACCACCTGGAGAGCATTCTTCACTTGGCTACATGTTGTGAAGGGGTTTTTCTTTACCATGGAAAGGATCCTACAATCATCCAACACTATTGTTTTTCGTGAATGTCAAGGTCTTTTGGTGTTGCAGAGCTCATCAGTGCGTTCTTTCTTCTCTCAAAATGTTGGCCTAAGGTTGGCCTGTTTCTCTTGCATTGAGAGTATTGGGTTCACAGCAATAGCTTCCAAATGCACCTGTATATGAAACAGTGTTTGAGTCAATTGTCCAATTATTTCTGGTCCCATGAAAAAGAGGGTGCTACATATTAAAGTGATGTAATTCCTGAACCCCTCCTCCAATTTGGATGTGAGTACCCTCAATTTAAAGCTGTGAGATTACACCCATATTCATTATTTACCTGTAACTTAATTTTATTTTGGTAAACAGTCAAAATAACAAAACTTAGTGTTAGTGTCCAAATATTTCCAGAGTATACTTTCTGGAAATCATTACTTCAGAATTGTAATCTGTGATATTTAAATAACTCTATGTATTATTTTATGTTTTTCAGTGCACAGAGGCCAAAAAACACTGCTGGTACTTTGAAGGATTGTACCCTACATATTACATGTAAGTAAACTATTTTATTTTAGGGATGTGTATGGGCAAAATATTTGGTTCGGTTCAGCACTTCCGAAGTTTGTGAATTTGGCACTTCGGTTCGGTTCAGCACTTCCGAAATTCGGGAATTTTGCACTTCGGTTCGGGACTTCGGGAATTTGGCAATTCGGGAATTCCCTAACCCTAACTCTACCCCTAACCCTAACCTAACCCCAAACCCAACCCTTACCCCTAATCCTGCCCCTTACCCCTAACCCAACCCTAACCCTTAATCCTATCCCTTCCTGTCATCATTGCCTTAATTTTTCCTCCCTCTCCTGTTTTGCCACTTTTCAGAAATCGGAAGCATTTCGGCACTTCCAAAATTCAGCAATTCCAAAATTTTACAATTCGGTTTGGTTCAGCACTTTTGAAATTCGGCAGTTGGGCACAATTTACACCGTTTTTAAATGATTTTCCTTAGTATTTTAGTGAATGCTTATTATCTGCTACCAAAAAAAACTAGTTTCTAGCTATAGAGTGTAACAAAAAATATTGGTGCTCTCCTTTTAACTGTTAAAGGGAGCCTATAATTGGGAGCTTTGATATCTGGGATGCCCTGGTGTGAGCAGGGATTTAATCCTGCACACAACAAAACATTAGGACATGTCAATTTGTCTTAATGGCATAAAAGCCCAGTTTAGTTAGGATTTAATGACACATCCTAAGGTTGTGAAGTAATTCATTAGAATATAATTTTAGTGCCTCTGTGTGTCCAATGCTGTACAGCTTCTCTGAACCATATGCTGTACAACATGGCGGACAATAGAATTACAACATACATCATATTTTGAGAGTCTTAAGGATTGAAAAGTATCAGGCAAATTTGAATTTACAACATCAGGGAATCAACCTGCGACTACAATTTCACTGAATAATCACTTGAATCAATTTGCTTCTGAAGACAGAAATTTCCACAGGCCAAAGTAGCAAAGCTTAAAAAAGGTTGTAATCCTGCTGGACTGGAAATTGTTATTCTTACTTGACTATTTTGGACTGAATTTTGTAAGTAATTTACTATCTGACAAAAACTCAAGTAGCTTGCCCCTAGGTGGGTCACCACTCAGGTCCCATACACATTTTAGCTTACTTGTGCTATACTTATAAATACTCCAAATTAAACAAAAAATAGAATACAGAATGAACCTTCATATATCAGACTTATCTCATTTTTCCCCTTGCATCTCAGAGATACAGCATCTTCAGATGATTGTTTTGGCCTTCATTGGACCTTACACTGTAATTTGAAGGTCATTACACAAATACATTTGCTTCTCTCAACATACTTTACATTTAAAAATGAAGGGTACAATACAGAGAATGGAGGATCCAAGCACTTGTTGCCTCATCCAAATTTGTCTTGTTTCATGCTAATTGGTCATCCCTCTATAGCAGCGGTTCCCAAACTGTGTGCCACAGAGCCCTGGGCTGCCGCGAGGGCACACAGGAGTGCTGCAAGTTATTTTCCCGGTTTTCACAGTTCATCACCGGGAACTGTGCTACCTCCTGCCGGCTCTGCAGGACCACACACACATTGCACCCCCCCCACACACACACACACACTGTACCCCTCACACACACTGCACCCCTAACACAGCCTACCCCCCCCCCACAACACACACTGAGCCCCTCATGCACACACACAAACTACATCCTTCACAAACACAATGCATCCCTGTACACACACTGCATCCCTAACACGCACACTGAACCCCTCACACACACATATGGCACCACACACACACACTACAGCCCCTATCCCGGCAGACCCCAGGTAAGTTGTCAAACTGTTCTTTTTTTTTTTTTGTCAATCTCTTTTTTATTGAGGCATAAAATTATATGGGATACATAATAGAAGAAGGGAGACGTTAAAGTGACGTACATTACGGGTATAATACAGTGCAAGTAACATCATCTCTGAATATCTCGTAGCCTCATTTTATAGTATAGAGGGTTATTCTTTGAAGTTTCATGTAGTAGTAAAGAAAGGGATTATACATGAAAAAGATAACAAGTAACGATAGAACTTCGGTGATTCTGTACATGCTAATGGGGTATGTATACGCTAAACATCGTTACCTCATATAGGCGATACATAAAAGCACACAAGGTACTCAAATAAAGTGAAGTAATAATTTGTTCATGCGTCTACTGAGTGAGTAATGCTGTTTAGACATTGGGAGGTATAACAAGAGTACCAGGCAGCCTGGCTCGGCTTTCCTAGGCAAGTGCATTAATTCACAGGCTAGTGGCGTTATTCAAATTAAATGTCATATGAGAAAAAATAAAAGCAGGCAGATCGCAATTGGTAAGTTAGACCTCGCGTAGTACATAATACCTAATAACAGTAAAAACAAGATGCATAAACATGTCTTAAACATGAACTGGCTAAGGAGGTAGCCACATTAAGGGTCGCCTTCATACCTTCGAGGCCTATTTGACTGCCATTAAAACATATGCAGAATAAGACATTAAACAATATAATCCATTGCAACAGGTCAGCTTTCCGAAGTATGCTGTGTCGTCAGGTCATGATAGTCCCTCTCAGCCTATTCCTCTTGGGGGCAGTTTGTGTCCCTGCTGCAGCCGGGGGCCTCTGTCGCTGCAGGGGTATGTAGCAGCCGCCTGCCTGCCCCAGGTCACTGTAAAGGCCTTCATCTTCAATCCACCAACTTGATGTCTCAGCGTGGCCGGGTTGTCCCTTTGTCGGGCGCCGCGCGCCAGTGCTGTGGTGTCGCTGCGTCCAGGGGCCGCCTGTCTTCGGCCTGAGGCCTTAGTGGGTGCTCTTGCCCGGTTGCCATTGATCCCATCAACAGGATTGTGGGCCCAGGGATCTGCCGGAGCCTGTTCTCCCTGGGTGTATGGCAGGCTACGGAGGATTTCCTCCTGTTGAGCTCCCAGCTCAGATGAAGGGTAAGCGGTCACAGCGGCAGCGTCTTCCACGTGGGCGATGCGGCCTGTTGGTACATTAGAGCCTTGCGCTTGGTCTGTTTCCAGGCTGAGGGGTTGCTGGACGGTTCGGGTTGTCTGCTGATGCTCGGTCTCCGGCTGCAATGGTGGTTGTGGCTGTGCTGCACGGGATTCAATCCGGCGCCAGAACGCCGTACAGATTCTGTCGAAGGCTTCATTGAATCGTTTTTCCCATGCTGGAATCTGTGTGTTCTCCTCCTCAGTCGCCATTTTAGGTCGTTGTGGAGAAGTAACCTGGGGGGCTGGTAAGTCCTTTGTGCTTGTTAGTCGCTGGGCCCCCAGGTGGTACCGGGATAACCCCCTCCGGTCCAGGGGGGGGGGGATCGGGTCGGTTCGGTTATGGCACTCCGACAGCGGGTGGCTGAGAGACCGGCCGTGTCTCCCCTCCATGTGGTCCGCCTGTCAGGTAGGCCGTAGTGAGTGTATCGGTCGCGGATCGTGGACGGTGCTCCCCTGCCGCTCGTGGATGAGCCCCCTTCAGTGTGGGGTTCCGATTGTAGCTCTTGAGCCTCGGTTTAGCAGTTGTTGAGCTTCTTTTTTGCAGTTTTTGCAGTGGGTATATGAGGAGCTCCCCTCAAACACGTCCGTCGGCCATGTTAGCTAGGCCCTGTTCTTAAACAGTTTGACTACTTACCCTGGGAGGGCAATGTAATGTAGTGGTTTTTGTGCCTGGATTGTTTCTTTAAATAATCTACTAGTGCCAATCCCAAGATTAGGGGCCCAGGAAATGCCGCAGCGCTGTACATATATACAACCTAGAATATTGTTTTGACCTTGGGAAAATATTGAAATAGTAAGGGCGCCTTGAAACCTAAAAAGTTTGGGAACCACTGCTCTATAGGAAAAACTTCAATTGGCCTGAGCCAAATGATAGAAGTGATCATAAAATATTGCACCAAGGCTGCTCTCTAATGTGATCTTTAAACTCTCAGGCAGCGTGTGCGGCCCCGGGGACACCGACCATAACTCATGGATTCCTGGGTCCGCTTCAGCGGGCAGAGCCAAGCCAAGGAGCGGGTTATCCGAGCTGCTAAGTATGCCTGTACTTTACTGGGATACACACTCCAGAAAAATGGAGCCGGTGCTGAACTTGTGACCACTATAAAACAACTGGAGGGCCACCTGAGCCTGGCAAGGAAATTGTTCCGTCTTGGGAACTCCGTGGATGCTTTGGAATCTGCCAAACGTGCAATCCACCTCTCCGATGTGGTTCTGCGCTTCTGTATAACAGTCAGCCATCTTAACAGAGCCATGTATTTTGCTTGTGACAACATCCTGTGGTTGGGGAAGACTGGCGTGTCCAAGAAGATGGACCAGGAGAAGTGGAGTCAGCGTTCCTTTAGATATTACTTATTTTACCTCATCATGAATCTGAGCCGAGATCTCTATGAGCTCAAACTCCTCATGGAGGTGGAATGCAACAGCAAGTGCTCTGCTAGCAAATTGAGTGCCGAGAATGGAGTAGTCCCTCAGAAAAAGCTCCCCCCACACCATCTTCTGGGCATCCAACTTCGACTTCTCATCCACATCTTGAGGAACAATCCGCCGCTCCTTCTCGCTGTTTTGAAGAACACCTGTGATCTTTTCATCCCACTGGACAAGCTGGGTCTTTACAAGACAAACCCTGGATTTGTTGGACTGTGTGGTCTTACTTCTTCCATACTGTCCATCCTGACCATTGTACACCCATGGCTGAAGCTGAAACCCTGAGCATTTAAGGTTTCCTTCCTAATTCTGTATTGAATCTTCCTGACATTTAAGTCAGAAATAATTGAATGGGAAAAAAAAAAACAAGCAAGATTTTATTAAGCATGAAATTCAACTGAATGTAGAAGCGTAAATTGGTTAATAAACAGCTGAATAGTTTAAAGGCTAAAAAAATAAAAAAAATAAAAATTGCACCAAACCTTTAAATTTCATGTATTTCATGTATTTCAATAGGAAATTCCGACTGAAGAACCAAGCATTTCCTCTATGAAAACCATCTTGCTTGAATTTTACTTGTTTGTTACTTATTGAGCATCTTTCTACAGAAAAAAGTTAAATCTCACCTAAGTGAAATGAAATTGATCATAAACTATGTCAATACATCTGGCAACCTAACTTCCATGTTTTTTTACTTGGAAATTCTGAATAAGGAACCAAACATATTCTCTATGAAAACCATCTTGGCTTGCTCAGATTTGGCTTGTTTTATATTAATTGGACCACCCTCTATAGGAAAAAAATAAATACATTTGGCATGAACTAAATGTTAGTGATCAGAAAATATGGCACCAGACCTCACATTCATGCAGATAGAATCCACGCATTTCAAAAAGAAATTCTGAATAAAGAAGCTTTTCTTCTAACAAAAGTATCTTGGCTCACCCAGAATTTGCTTGTTTTCTAGTAATTTTGGATCCCTTTTGAAAAAGGTTCAGTCTAGCTTGAACAAACAAATACAAATAAAGAGTAAGGTGGCGTAGTGCAATATACAGTGCAAGTATTACACTGGAATCCTAATAAGAGTCAAGAAGATCTAGGAAAAGAAACACAAGGAACAAACCTAGTGCAATATCGTTGAAGTAATATTAACTAAAATAACTATCTGCAAGACTAGAAATCACAAAATGAGAGTGGATAAAGTGCCACTCAACACTATACAGCATAGTGTGTATCAGCCTCTCGTGTGTGTGGGATCCAGTTTACAATCAGTAAGGACTCGCCCACAGCCGAAGTCTTCACTTTAAATCCTTATTCGAACAATAAAAACCTGAATATGCATCCAGGTCTCTGGGACAGTTGGAGGTGCAGACAGGTCTTCCTTCAGCCTCCTATGTTCCTCTATTGTCGCACTGAGTATCACTCTCCTCAATGCAAGGAGCTCCTACTTCCTGGGCCAGCAATGATGGTGCTCCGCATTGTGACATTCGAAGTGATGATGTTTCATTCCACCTCTCTGAGCTTGCTCAAGTGTGGATCAAGTCCTGCCACCCTGTTGAGTTTTATATAGCAGTAATGTATGGCAATCTGCCGCAATGAGAGTTAATAGTCCCATACGAATCAATATAATGTAATACTAAAGATATATGAACTTAAAATTATATATAATAACTTTTGCCAAACTATTTCAAAACAGTTATGTATATTACATAGTTAGATAGCTGAAAAGAGACTTGCGTCCATCAAGTTCAGCCTTCCTCACACCTGTTTTTTGCTGTTGATCCAAAAGAGAAGAACAAAAAAAAAACAAAAAAAAAAACCCCAGTTTGAAGCACAATTTTGCAACAAGCTAGGACAAAAAAATCCTTATTGACCCCAGAATGGCAGTCAGATTTATCCTTGAATCAAGCAGTTATTACCCTACATTGAAAGATTATATCCTTGAATATTCTGTCTTTGCAAGTATGCATCTAGTAGCTGTTTGAACATCTGTATGGACTCTGATAAAACCACTTCTTCAGGCAGAGAATTCCACATCCTGATTGTTCTTACAGTAAAAAAACCTTTCCTTTGCCTTAGACGAAATCTTCTTTCTTCCAGTCTAAACGCATGGCCTCGTGTCCTATGTAAAGTCCGGTTTGTGAATAGATTTCCACACAATGGATATATAAACCATCTAAGGGAAAAGAGATTATACAAAGGTATCATAACCATTTAATTGATAAAGAAAAATATAGCAGACATTTCTATTATTCACATAAAGATACAATAGAAAATTCCAATAAAATAAGGTAAACAATCAACCAGGCTAAATATCATAAAGCAAAAAAGGGGTAAAAAAATTAAATATATTTGTCCTAAAATGATAGTAGACAGCTTTTTGTCACAAGCTCCATAGTTATGTTATGCATATCAAAAATAAAGAATAAAAAAATGTATAATAAGGTAACGAATAAACCAGGCTAAAAAAGGAAACTAGAAAACTATATAAAAAAGTATAGGGAATTAGAAAAGTATAAGCCAATACACCGCCCTACCTATCCAAAAAGGCACTAAATAAGTATGCGGCTATTATGATGCTAAACCAATGTTATGCCCAATAAAAGTTAATGGTAAGGTGTAGAGGCTAGAGAACATAAGAAGAGTTTCCCAGAAAACGATCCCCTATACATCCAAGTGCAATTGATCCAATAGCTAATGTCCGGATGCAGTTAGCTAGAGCAGTGTTTCCCAACCCAGTCCTCCATAACTCATGGATTCCTGGGTCCGCTTCAGCGGGCAGAGCCAAGCCAAGGAGCGGGTTATCCGAGCTGCTCAGTATGCCTGTACTTTACTGGGATACACACTCCAGAAAAAAATGGATTTAGGGGTGACCCAGTTGTGTCTAAGGTGTTTTTTCTTTTTTTTTTCTAAAAACACCTTAGACAAAACTGGGTAATCCTTAAATCCTGGACTGGTAGGTGTGCCTTGAGGACTGGGTTGGGAAACACTGAGCTAGAGGGTCCCTCATACAGCCCCAGTTCAGCTTGTCTAAACACTGGGCGAGTATACAGCTATTGCAATGCTTAGTTATAGTGCTAGTGTCCAGTTACAATAAGAGGTTAGGGTATATAGGCTAGGAGTGAGGAGTGATTCCCCCCCAAAATAAACCCATTTGTTGCCCCACGTCTCTAAACATAGAAACTATCCCTATGGTACCTCGGCACTGTGAGTAAATCACTGGTGCCTACCTGAACCTCTCTCCCTTCCTGTACTAAAGGTAAAATAAAATTAGCTTAACAACATTTGTGCATAAGTGCTACCTAGAGCTAAAAATTGTAGAACACAACAAACAAAACTATCTAGCTCATAGTTTTGTTTGTTGTTTTCTACACTTTTTAGTACCAGGTAGTCACAAAGTAACAATGTGTGTTGAATATGAACATAGGTGTTGGCAACCTTCGGCACTCCAGATGTTTTGGACTACATCTCCAATAATGTTTTTACAGCCATAATGCTGGCAAACCATCAAGGGAAATGTAGTCCAAACCATCTGGAGTGCCGAAGGTTGCCTACCCGACATTACTCTACAAACTAGAATCTAAGGGCAAAAATGCTAAATTGCTGTACAGATGTTTCTTTGGACTTTGGACAGTATAAAGTAGCTTAAAGTAGTAGCTTAAAGTAGTGTGTGGAGAGAGACAGGGATAGGAAGTCACAGCATATCCATCCCTGCCTCTCTCTACTCACTGATCTGCTGGGGAGCAGCTCTGCACAGAGAGTCCAGCCAGCAGCTTAGGTAAGTGAGCGATGAGGAAAGCAGTGAGGGATGGGGCATTCTGTAACAAGCAACACAAGGGGCACACAGAGACACGTGGACACTGGGGGAGACAAAGAGACATGGGGACACAGGGGGATCCTGGGGGACATGGGGACACAAGAGGATCCCGGGAGACATGGGGACACAGGGGAATCATGGGGGACACATAGACATGGGGACACCGGGGGATACTGGGGAACACAGAGACATGGGGACACTGGAGGTTCCAGTACTGGGGAGACACAGAGACATTGTTATTATTATTATGATATTTATATAGCGCCATCAAATTCCGCAACGCTTTACAATGGGTGGACGAACAGACATGTAGTTGTAACCAGACAAGTTGGACACACAGGAACAGAGGGGTTGAGGGCCCTGCTCAATGAGCTTACATGAAGGAGTGGGGTAAAGTGACACAAAAAGGTAAGGATAGTATTAGATTAGTGACAGTTGCAGACGAGGAATCCGTCTGGGAGACACTGGGGGATCCTGGGAGACACAGAGACATGGGGACACTGGGAGACATGGGGACGCTGAGACACTAGGGGACACTAGGAGACATTTGGACATTAAGAGACATGGGGACACTAGGGGACATGGGTACACCAGGGGACATTGAGGCACTAGGGGAGATATGAGCACACTTGGGCACACACACATAGGGATACTGGGGGAAACAGACACATCGGTACACTGGGAGACATGGAGACACTGCGATGTGAGACAGGGAAACAGTGGGAGCTATCACTCTATACAGCAGAATCAAACTGCAAGAAGTTTTTTGGTGATTTTAAAGAATTTTCTGTTATGTCACTCCTTGTGATTTACATCGTGTCATGTCATGCATGCATAATTAATTATGCAAATGAGTATGGCCGATATTTTTTTCCAAGAAAGGTGGCATCCCTAGTCCCCATGTGTCTCCCAGTGTCCCCTATTGTCTTAGCGACCCCACGTGTCTGTGTCCCCATATCTCCCTCAGCCTGTCCTCCCACTTATTCTATACATCCCTCACTTACCTGAGCTGCAGGCTGGACTCTCTGGGCAGAGCTGCTCCCCCTCGGGTCAGTGGGATATGTTGTAACTTTCTATTCTATACTATACTTCACTGCCTCTCTCCACACACACACCTACTGGCCAGCGCCGGTATTGCAGTCTAGTCCCAGTTTATACTGAGAAAAATATCGGCATTTGTATTGCCGGTATTATTGCAATACAGGCATCGGCCAGGTGGTCTCATACTGCTGTTACCAGACCTACAACTTAAAAATAATGCAAGTAGCATAGACCAAACATTTTAGCAAAGTGTGGCATCCAGTATCATTTGTTAGGAACTAAGGAAAAGGGGTGCTTAACATCAAAATTTGAAAGCACCAAACAAAAAATTTACACAAAAACATGACCAGTGACGCAGGCGACTCTGGTGTAACCTTAGAGCCCAGTCAGTCACAATTTTTAACAGTCATATAGAAAATCTCCACGTAAGAACCAGATTTAAATGTTCATTAAATTAGAGCATTTATTTGTTCTCAAAAAAGAGAAAACCAAAAAATAACCCAATCAATTAGCTGCTGTTATAAAAGAGGAATTCTCCAGCCGAGATGGAGCATTGAGATGACTCACTGCTGCCCAATATGTCAATTAAGTCTATGTGCGGAGGAGGTGGGGGTTGCTAATTTAGATCAATGACTGAGTTATAAAATCTCAGACTGAGTCTGCCGTGTGTGTTAAAAAAGTATTAGAAAAATCGAGCTGCCGTCTAAAGTATAGAAGAAAGCCTGCTGGTAATTTGTAATACAATTAGAGTCTTGTTCCCTGTGCCACTATTGAAGTAAAATGTCACACTTACATGGCAGGAGGTAGGTCAATTCTGATGATTTTTTTTATATTTCAAGGTGCCCTAGTTATTCACAATTGCAAATTAATTTTGTAGAGTAAATAGTGAACCATAAGGCCATTGCTGATTTTAATTGTTTTTTTCTTTTTAATCTATATTTATTTTTTTCAATTATTTTATTTAAAAGGTCACATATGTGGGATGCAATATATATAGGATACGTAACAGTGAATTGTGTATTATGAGTAAATAATGCTATTGATTGGTTCTGGAGATATCATAATAATTCATGCAGCCGAATGTTGAGTATTTTTTTTTTTATGTCTCAAACCCACCCCCCCGCCCCCCCTTCCCTCCAGTGGCATTATTTTCTCCTAAACATGCTGCACCATTCAGTATGCAAAATGGTTAGTATGTGTGTGTATGTAGGGGATGTAGTGTCTGTGTCTGCTTGGCTGAGTCTGGTAAGAATATTAGGCCCCATTAACTTTATAAAGCATGCCACCATTTTAATAGACCCATTTTGATGAGCGGTTTTAGAGTGGAACGCTGTTTGTAGTGGTTCTCTTTGAGAACCATTTGAATGGACATTGCCCAGCACTACTAAGGAAGTGAAGGATTGGTAAAAAAAGGATGCAATGTCATGATCTGCAGAGGCCAGTTCTGCGCCTAATAAGGTACACATTTTTAAGGTTTAGGAAATATTTGTGCAAATTTTTATAAATTATTTTTTTTATGCAACTGTTTATTAAATACATTTAAAAATATATACATTTTGACATGTAATTTCTCTGAAAAGGCAGTTTTTACATTAAAATGCCTGCACGGACATACCATACATACCAGAACAACTACATTAAGCTTATGTTATGTTTCATATATAAATATTTGATGTAAAATCAAAGCCCTATTTCTGAACAAAATATGTATATAATAAGTGTCGGTGCACTTAATATGACAATGGTAAATTATGGCTGGACAGAGATATAGCTCAAATTCTAGGTTTTTGTTCTGGATCAGCACTTGGGCAGGTGCTTTTGTTCTTGAGGGATTAAATACATGCATGTTTTAATTGGCGTTATCTCCATGATTTTTTTTTATTTTTTTGTGTTTGAGCAGTGGAGTATCCTTTTAAATCAAATCCAGACCTGGGGATTATCATGACATTTATGAAGCATAGCAAATGGATGGGAAGAAAATCAAACCGCAATAGATAATATGTTTATTTTCCTTGCCTGTGGGTATGGTACTTACTGCACTTTGAGGGACATAGTGCATGGATACTTCCTCTGGCACTTCATGGCTAGTTAAACAAAATGCTGTTTATTTTACTTGTCAAATCCTTGGCAACACATTGCAAGAAAACAAGATGCTGACATGTCTTTGTCATCCATTAGTAAATTGCTAAATTGGAAATGATTAAACATACAAACTGTCTATTTTGAAGCACCTTCGGATTGTGTTTTATATTGGAGTCATACATAGTCTTTTCATTATGAAAAGATTTACATTAACTGTTTAAAGCTATTTAAACTCTAAATATATATGTATGAAATATTAAAGGGACACTATAGGCACCAAAACAACTTAAACTAAATTAAGCAGTTGTGGTGTATAGATCATGTCCATGTAGTCAGACTGCTTATCTCACTGCCATTTAGTAGTTAAATCACTTTGTTTATGTACCCTAGTCACACCTCCCTGCATGTGACTTGAACAGCCTTCCTTAATACTTCCTGTAAAGAATCATCTAATGTTTACACTTTCTTTATTGCAAATTCTGTTTAATTACAGATTTCATATCTCCTGCTCTGTTAATAGCTTGCTGGGCCTTGCATGAACCCCTGTATGTAATTAAAGTTCAATTTACAGAGCACTGTTAACTTCCACTATTAATGCCTTAGCGGGAACTTGCTTTAGCTACTTACATATTGCCTGGGAACTACTGACACCATAACCAATAGCCAATTTATGTCTGGCAGGACTAGATAAGAGGGCAAACCATTGTAAAATGGTTAACCCCAATTCCAGGGAACAGTGCTAGGGCACTCCTACCATCGTAAACCACTACAGTTGACTATAGTGTTTATGGTGGTCTGAATAGCCTTTTAACCCCTTAAGGACACATGACATGTGTGACATGTCATGATTCCCTTTTATTCCAGAAGTTTGGTCCTTAAGGGGTTAAATGGACACTATAGCCACAAGAACAACTATAGCTTAATATAGTTGTTTTGGTGAGTAGTCAGTCCCTGCAGGCATTTTGCAGTAAACACTCTGTTTTTAGAGAAAAGGGACTAGGGATACCTCCTGTGGCCACTCCTCAGATGGCTACTAGAGACTGAAATTCAGTGTCTCCACCCTTTGCATGGAGACGCTGAACTTTCCTCATAGAGACGCATTGATTCCATACATTAACCAGGATGGCGTTTGGCTCCGCCCCTGGCCCGCCTTCTTAACTGACATCATCAGAATTAAAAATCTCCGCCAATCCAATGCTTTCTTATCCATTGTGACTGGCTGAGATCATCACTTCTGATGAGGTCAGCCAAGGAGGCAGATCAAGGGCAGAGCCAGCACCAGCAGACTGGCAAAAAAAGGCAAGATTTTACTACATTTAGGGAGGGGGGACAGGAGAGCTAGATAGTGTTTTTAACACTATAGGGTCAGGAATACATTTTTGTGTTCCTTCAATTCTTTTATTCCATATCCAGTAGGTTGGAGTGTTGAAGTGAAATGTTAAAACTTGCTTTACAAATCAAATTATTCTGTACGATACACATATATAACATATATTTATATATGTGTAATGCATCTAGAAAGAATGATAATGTAGTGTAATATGTAGTCATTACAATAATTGTCTCTTATATAAATCTGCTTATTTCTATTTGTTTACCACGTAAGCCTTTCTGCTTAAGAGGTAATCATAAACCATATTGCATAAGCAGCACAGTTTAACCAGCTGCCCAGGAATCAAATGTTCTGCATTAATGAGTCTAAATGTTTTTTCTTGCTTTGCTCCCTGGAGCTATTTTCTGTTCCCGCTGCTGTTGAGATAAGAGCGATAATCTGGACTAACTTGTTTATTAGCTCTGAGAACTGTAGACCTTTTTCATAAAGTAAGACAGAAATGAAAAAATTCTGTCTGATTAATACCAAGCTTTTTAATGGACATGTAATTTTTCTGTCATGACATTTCCTGGACTTTCAGACAATAAATAACCCAGAACTGTACTTGGCAACCTAATGTAATCATAGAGGTACTTTTATGGGCATGTGGTTGCAGGCTGTGCCTCTTATTATTGTTGTAAACACAAATTCTATATTTAATAAGAATTGAAATATATCTCTATTAGGCTTTATCTAAAAAAAAAGTTACAAACCCAGCAGAAATATCCATTAAAGGTACACACACTAGTATTCCTAACACAATAGTATCCCTCAGTCCCCCCACACTCCCAATGGCAATCAAAGGGTTCAAAAAACCCTTTAAATACTTACCTGATTCCAGAGCTGCCTCCATCTCCACCTTCTCTGGCGTCATTGTGAGGGGGAACCTAACGAAGAAAGCCACTAGAGACAGTTTTGACCCTACAATGAAAACATTACAGTTTCTCTAGCAGCTCAATGTTTTCAGCTCCAGGGTTAAAGGGACAGTGCATCCAGACCACTTCAATGAGAAACAGCCTTGCAATTTTTTTTTCTTTCCTTTCCTTATGCCTCTTTTATATTAATAATTATATTCTCTCACTTGCCTTTATTTTTATTTATGATACATTCTCCCTGGTGTTGAATCTCAATACCTGAGTTCAGCCCTTTTTTATCTCATCTACAGTTTGCCGTTCTGTGTGATTTATATTGGTGATGGATTGTGGGTAAATTCTCGCTTTTGACAGCTATTGTCAACTTGAGTAGTCCCTATGAGTAGTCCCTACTTTTTCTTGAGGGCTCAGGAAACAATAAAAAGATTCAGACCCAGGAAGTAATTTAGAAGCAAATTAGATTAAGTTTATTTTTACTGACAGATCCGCTTTAAAAAGAATGATTTGCTACCACATACGTGTTACGCCAACACACCTTACCTATCTGGGCGTAAAATTACCAGCAGACATATCCACACTCCATAGCCTGAACTATACTCCCATGATAGCTAAACTCATCTCGGACATGGAGACCTGGGCGGACAAACCCATATCCTGGATAGGGAGAATACATTCAATTAAGATGAACGTACTACCCCGAATTTTATTCCTTTTTCAGGCTCTACCCATCCCCATCACGAAACATAGCCTCATCCCCCTACAACGAGCAATAGACAGATTCATATGGCAAAACAAGAGACACAGGGTAGCCCGTAACATCCTATATCGCCCCAGAATGCAAGGAGGTCTGGGGCTGCCCCACCTACACTTTTATTATATAGCCGCACAAATGGCACAAATTGCCCTATGGCACACCCCCCCAGAGACTAGACGTTGGGTAGATCTCGAATCAGCTTTAATGAAATCGGATCTCCCACAATTCTATATCTGGACACCAAGGGACCACAGAGCACTCCCGAGAACCGCGTGCCCAGCTATTACCAACTCGATCCAGTTATGGGACACCTATGCCATCAAACACAAACTCACCACCACGTCCTCCCCCCTCACCCCACTATACCGTAATAAAGCATTCGCGCCAGGCATGAGACCCTGGGACTTTAAAGGCCTAGAGAACGCCGGGCTCCAAAGGGTCTTTCAACTTTATATTGGAGACACGATAATCACCTTCCCCGACCTACAATCCAAAGCAACCCTAAAACCAGCCGACTTCTTCAGATACTTACAACTGAAGCATTACGCGGCCCAAGCGACAGTGAAAGCGGCCGCTAAAACCAACCCAACCTTCTTTGAGCGCATCTGCCTCACAGAAAGTTATCAGAGAGGCCTAATCACCCTATTGTACTCCCACCTCTGTTCCACCACACGGGAATGGGGGACCCTACACTATACGGAGAAATGGGAAACAGACTTGGGAGAAACCCTAGAGGGTATAGACTGGCAGGATATTTGGGAAGCTAATTCCAAAACCTCTATCTGCGTAACGATGCAAGAACAGGCATATAAGACAATGATGAGGTGGTACGTTACTCCAGTCCAACTTTATCATATGAAAAGAACACCCACAGATCTCTGTTGGCGTAACTGCGGAGAAAAAGGGACTTATGCACACATGTGGTGGTTCTGTCCCGCAATCGAAGTATTCTGGAAAAAAGTCCAGCAGCTTGCATCAGAGATCCTACACAGACCGATAGACCTAAACCCTTGGACCTTCCTCCTAGCCAGACCCCTTGACGACTTACCCAGATCAGAGCAACAACTACTCAACAAGATAGCCTTAGCAGCCAGAAAGGCTCTAGCCCACACATGGCTGCAGCCTACCCCCCCCCCCATTATCCGCAGTGCTCAACAAAATCAAAGAATGCCATCTCATGGACAAACTAACGGCCCAAGTAAGGGGCAACACGACGGCATTCACAAAGATATGGGAACCGTGGGATAACTATATTGACGACTAAACGGCCACAGGCATCATCCAGGACCATCCCCCCCCCCCCCCCTACACCTAGTTCTCCACTACCCCATTTTCCTTGATTGTAGGCCGAGCTTACCGGTGACCCGGCCTATAGGTTCGACACACTAATCCCAAGGCTACCAAACGACAACCATGTCAGTTGATTCAAAGTTACGTAATATGTTATATATTTGCTTTCTAAGTGTTGAACTTTTTACTGTATTATACTGTATCGAAAAAAGACGACAGACAGATAGCGTAAACAATTGATGTAAGCAGCTTGTTATACATTTTATTAATACCACACCTGGGCTTCTGCGCAAGCCACATAATTGCACTGTTCATTTATGTCTGTCATTGAAAAATAAAGAATCATAAAAAAAAAAAAAAAAGAATGATTTGGCCTTAGCGATATTGATACCGGAGAAACTGACGGAAGCCAAGCACAGAGAGATGGACACAGGTTTCTTCAGGAAGGAAGAGATTCTTTATTGGATCACCGATCGGGACTCAGAGGGACTAGCGTCACCAAAATACAGCAAAGTCTGAGTACTGAATACATAGAGTACATTCCTTATATAGCACTGTAGCTCCTCCCACAATTAACTACACCCACACATACCCTTAACCTATTTAATGAATAGAGTCTAAACTCATCCATCCGGTCTAACCACGTGGCTCATCTGATACAAAGGAGAGGGACGCGTAATTCCAGTTCTTACATTCCTGCACCTGGTCAGTACAGTGATAACAGTATCTTAGCTACGTGTAATTAACTAACTGATACTACAAACACATATACATACATATGCCTTGTGGCAATCTTAGCCTGCTAAACTTGTATTTTACTGGAATTACATCACATTCCCCCCTTTGATGCCTCTGATATTTCACAATTACTTGAGGCATCACTTAACCTTGGTTTGCATATACCTCAGGTTACCATGAACCAGACCAAACTTATCTTATGATGTGAATCTTTTAACACTCATCTTCCTGCATTGGTTCTCCTTGATCTAGAGCCTTATACTTATATATCGCCATTATCTGTGCAGCAGCCTTCCTCTCTGCTATACTTCCTATCAGGCTTTGCACAGACCTAACTACTAAGGGTATAAGACACGGTAGGAGTAGACACAACAGTAAAATCAGTAGGACTCCACCTACCACTGCCTTAAGCCCTCCAAACCACTCATACCAGCTACCAAACCAACTACTTGGATTGTACCCTTTCCATACCTGAGTAGGCACATGCACTAGTTTAACCATATGGCTAGTAAGCTCAGCTATTGCTTGCCCTTCGTCATCTATTTGAAGACAGCAATTGCTCAGGTTAAACTTCCCACATACACCTCCCTCTACTGCCAAAAGGTAATCCAAGGCTAATCTATTTTGGTACACTGCTGTCCTCATCCTGGTATTATGCTTCGCTAGAAGATTGAGTGCTTGTGAGGTCTCATTAGTAATAATCTCAACCACCGCCTGTAATCTTATAATACGGTTGAGCATATAAATTGGGGTTCTATAACCAAAGGTACCATCTTCTGCCCACGTGGCTGGCCCATAATAATCTATGATACGCTGGGGAGGCCATTCATTATCTTCCCAGGTGCCTATCTCTAAGGGTCCCCTTTTCTTCCTATGATTCACATCATACACTTTAACACCTAAAGTCTCACCTGTTTCAATCGGTAACAAGAAGAAGGATGGTTTGAGCATACCCAACACACATGCCCCTTCCCAGTCCTGTGGCAACTCCGAATAGGCTTTCTTACCACAGATCCAGTACAAATTTGCTGGGGCTCTCCAGGTAGATGTGATGGATAAATCAAACCACACATCCTTTAAACTGGCATATCTAGCAAACGGGTTAGATGGTTCTGAGACATTTGAAGCCGACCACCAAGTTGTATTTTTAGTATCATCATCATAAGCTTTTTGCCCTAGACAAGTTAATTCTCCTACAGAAGTATTATACATTATTCCTTTCCTTGCTATGCAAACATAACCTATGATGGAGGTCTTTAATCTCCACTCAGATTTACCTCTAACACTCAAATGATAATCGGCTTGTGTAGATATTAGTTGGTCAACTGCCTCAGAACCGGACATTACCTCCTTTGCTTCCCAAGGCCATTGGTCTCCCATGTTAGTACCTCCACACACATAGCAGTTGGTAACATTAAGACTACCGGCAATACTTTCAGCTAGGTCAATGAACAGGTTTTTAGCGTTATGGGGGATCTTATTATCTATACTCATCTCTTCGTAAAAGGAATGGTATACTTGATGAGTCTGGGAGGATACCGTATCAGTCTCTATTCCTATAAACAATAATGTCCCAGGATCTAAACCCGTCCCGTATATCTGAAACCCAAATAAATTTCCATACTTATCTAGGAACTTGTCGGGGTTATTAATAAGTATATGGACTGGGTTGCATTCCATAGACTTACAATAAGGGCTAGTCGGCAACTTAGTCACTATCATGTCTTTATCTACTGTCTGTCCCCAAGTCGCCCACCCCACACAAGACCAATATGGACAAAAGTTATAGTCTTTATTTGGGCATCTAGGACTCACATATTTATTTTTACTACTGGGACAAATATATTTATCATTAGACCCATACGTCCTCTCCCATCTAAGATCCCCACATACATTCCACGGTTTTCTACCACTTGATATCGCCTTACATGCATCAAATAGCAGAACACCCGAAGAATGTACGGATTCTAACACCGTCTTATTAATTAGGGTCCCCTGAGGATCTCCATTCCTGAGAGTCAACCAAATTGTACGAGGTTGATACTCTGGACTGAAGCACTTAGGTTCTCCTACTCCTAAATGGCACACACTATAGTCTATATTTAGGTATCTACATCTTGATACCTCTCCTTTACATTCGTATTGTGAATGCCAAATTAGGGTTTGGGAAATATGGTTACCTGTTCTCGTAGTCTTAATGCATACCTCACAGCTAGGAGTGTCGGTACCTCTACCTTCCTGAATATAAAAACACATATAAATAAACACAATCAAAAGCACATCTTTCGCCGTCATCCTCAGTCTTCGTCCGTGCGATGGAACCTCAGCTTCCAGGATGTGAGGGCTGCAGGGAATGGAGTTCTGCTCGTCTTCACAGGTGTCCCTTCGAGACTTTCCTGGCTTATACACTATGTGTTGGTAAGCGGACAGGCTTTATTATGGCCTTCTCACTCACACCTGTAACAATAAAATTTGTAATCCACAATAATTCCTCGTTACTCCGACTGAGTAGTGCGTTTCAACCGGATCCTGCAGGGATTCTCTGGATCTGCTGTAACTTGCCAAGAATCAACTGCTGCTGGCTTAACCCTGGAGTGATGTATCCACGGAGTCACTTCGGCTACTTTTATCGCTGTAGGGGTAGACAAAAGAACAACATAAGGACCTCTCCACTTGGGCCCTAACGGTACATTATTCCACTCTTTAATCCACACTTGGTCTCCTGGATGATAACTATGAACAGGGGGATAAATATTCACAGGTAATCTATCTTGTACCCATTTCTGTACCTCCTCCATAGTCTTACCCAACTCTACAACCTGCTGCCGGGTAATTCCTTCTCCCAACTGACTCAAGTCCCCCCTTAAGTTACCAAGTACGGGAGGTGGTCGCCCATACATGATTTCAAAAGGAGAGAGGCCCATCCTTCTGGTAGGGGTACTGCGGATTCGCAATAAAGCTATGGGTAAGAGAACGTTCCACTTAAGTTGGGTTTCCTGACACATTTTAGCCAACTGGTTCTTTATAGTTCTATTCATTCTCTCTACCTTACCAGAACTCTGGGGTCTATATGCAGTATGAAGCCTCCACTTTATACCAAGCATATGAGTCAGTTGTTGTAGGCACTGATGAACAAAAGCTGGACCATTGTCCGATCCTATAGAACAGGGTAGTCCATATCGGGGTATTATTTCTCGTAGCAGGAATCTTACAACTTCTCCTGCTTTCTCTGTACGAGTAGGACATGCTTCTACCCAGCCTGAATAGGTGCACACAATTACCAACAGGTAACGATGTCCACCCGATTTAGGCATTACTGTAAAGTCTATTTGTAGATCGGACATGGGGAGTCCCCCCATAAACTGGACTCCTGGTGGCTTTACTGGTCCTTGTCTTGCATTATTCTTAGCACACGTTACACATCTGCGTACAATGGCCTGAGTCAAGTTGGACAATCTTGGTATGTAGAAATGTTTCCTGAGAGATTCTTCAGTACTGTCTCTCCCAGAATGTGTCCCGTTGTGATAATTTTGGACAATTTCTACCGCTAGTGATGCTGGTATGACTATTCTTCCATCTTCTAGCTGATACCACTTGTTCTCCAAATACTTTCCCGGTTCAGTCTTTAACCACTCCTCTTCTTGAGCTGTATAAACTGGAGTCCATTGGGACAGTGGAGTTGGTATAAGAGCAGCTATATGCCCCACATACTCCTGTCTTCCTGATTCAGCAGCACGCTTAGCTGCACTATCTGCCATCAGATTTCCCTTGGTTACATCACCATCTCCTCTCAGATGCGCTCGACAATGTATGATACCGACTTCTTTCGGCTCCCACACTGCTTCCAATAGTTGTAGGATTTCAGCTGCGTACTTGATTTCTTTGCCTTCTGAATTCAGTAGTCCTCTTTCTTTATACAAAGCTCCGTGGGCATGAGTGGTTAAAAACGCATACTTAGAGTCCGTATAGATATTCACTCTTAAACCTTCAGCCAATTGTAACGCTCGTGTTAGTGCTATCAATTCTGCCTTTTGTGCTGATGTTCCTTTCGCCAGTGGCCGAGCTTCTATCACCTTGTCTATTGTTGTCACTGCATATCCTGCATAGCGGATCCCTTCTTTCACATAACTACTGCCGTCGGTGTAATATTGAACATCGGGGTTCTGGATGGGAAAATCACGAAGATCTGGTCTACTTGAAAATACTTCATCCATTACTTCCAAACAATCATGTTGACTTTCAGTAGGTTGCGGCAAAAGGGTAGCTGGATTTAAGGTGTTTACAGTCTCTAAATGCACTCTTGGGTTTTCACACAACATTGCTTGATACTTGGTCATACGGCTGTTACTAAACCAATGATTTCCTTTGTAATCCAACAACGTCTGTACTGCATGTGGGACTCGTACATAAAGTTCTTGACCCAGAGTGAGTTTATCGGCTTCAGCTACTAGCAGGGCGGCTGCAGCTACGGCTCTTAGACAAGGTGGAAGTCCGCTGGCCACTGCATCCAGTTGCTTAGACATGTAGGCAACAGGTCTTTGCCATGATCCCAAGTACTGTGTCAATACTCCCACAGCCATTCTTCTTTGCTCGTGTACATATAAGTAGAATGGTCGTGTGTGATCAGGTAGACCTAATGCTGGGGCACTCATCAAAGCCTTCTTCACATCTTCAAATGCCGTTTGCTGTTCTTGGGTCCATAAGAAGGGGTCGTGCTCTGTACCTTTGATGGCTGCGTACAGAGGTTTTGCCAGTATCGCATAGCTGGGAATCCATATCCTACAGAAGCCTGCTGCCCCCAAGAATTCTCGCACTTGTCTTCTATTCTTGGGTATTGGTATTTGGCAGACAGCTTCTTTTCTCTCTGGCCCCATAATCCTTTGACCTTCAGAGATATGGAATCCCAGATACTTGACAGTTGGCAAACACAACTGAGCCTTCTTCCTGGACACCTTGTATCCTGCCTTCCAGAGAATATGTAGTAGATCGTGCGTTGCTTGCTGACATTTTTCTTTTGTAACTGCTGCTATCAACAAGTCATCTACATATTGTAACAATACACATTCTCCTGGGATAGACTCGAAATCCAGTAGATCTTGACTTAGAGCTGAACCAAATAGGGTAGGTGAATTTTTAAACCCTTGGGGCAGTCTTGTCCAAGTCATTTGGCGTTTTGAGCCCGTTACAGCGTTCTCCCATTGGAAAGCGAAAATACATTGGCTTTCTGCGGCAATTCGGAGGCAAAAGAAGGCATCTTTGAGATCTAAGACTGTGAAGTAAGTAGCCCCGCCCGGAATTAAAGCAAGCAGGTTATATGGATTGGGTACAACTGGATGTATGCTAACAACCGCATCATTGACTGCTCTTAAGTCCTGTACAGGTCGATACTCATCTGTACCGGGCTTTTGAACAGGCAGCAATGGGGTGTTCCAGGGGGAAGTACAGAATTTTAAGATACCATACCGTATGAACTTATCCAGATAGGATTGGATGTTCTTCTTAGCCTTCTGCGGAATGTGATATTGTCTTAGGCTCACTGGATAAACCCCATGTTTCAGTTCAATTTTTATTGGTGGAATATTGCGGGCCAGTCCTGGTGGGTTGTTCTCTGCCCAAACTCCTGGTATGTTAAACAATGTCTCATCACTCCTAGGGTTTTGGCTAGTCAACACTGTATAAAGTCGCCACTCTTCTTCCTTTGGTACGGATAAAGTCATAATACCTGAAGGTCCATTAAACTTTAAGGATGTTGTTCCATTTGGTAGGAACGTAATCTGCGCTTGTAATTTTGATAGCATATCACGTCCCAGCAATTGGACTGGACATTCAGGCATATAAAGGAATTGGTGTTTTACTACGTGGCCTCCCAATGTACAGAGTCGACTTTTAAGAACCGGTTTTTCAGCACTTCTTCCAGTTGCTCCTATCACAGTAATAGTCCTTCCAGATGGAGGAGCAACTAGATTAGTCACCACTGAATGTTCAGCACCAGTGTCGATCATGAACGCACTCCTTTTCCCCCCTATTGATACATCGACCATAGGCTCCGCTCGACCAAGGGGGATGGAGCCCGGTCGGTATCAATAGTCCTCCATGACAGTGTCAGCCAATCCTACAAAGTCCCTACCTTCTCTATCGCGGGACCTTTGCGCTGCTGGAATATACCTGTCTTCCCTAACACTTCCTCTGTTCCCATTACTCCCTCTATAACCATTACTCCCTCCGGGGCCTCCTCTACCTCTCGCTCTACCTCTAAAGTTTCCGTAGCCTGCCCTGGGTTGGTCTCTCTCGTACTGCTCTCTTTGCGGACATTCGTTCCTCCAATGCCCTTCTTCCTTGCAATACGCGCACTGATCCCTACTCAAAGGCTCCCTACTCCATCTACTATCACCTCTATCTGGGCCCCGTTTATCTACGCCTGCGATTGCTACCGCTAGCATATCAGCCTTTTTACGCATCTTGCGCTCTTCCTCTTTCTTACTTTCTGTATCCCTGTTCATATAGACCTTATTTGCTACCTCCATTAGTTGGGTGATGGACATACCTGCAAACCCTTCTAACTTTTGTAGCTTGCGCTTAATATCTCCGTATGCTTGGCTGACAAAGGCGGAGTTAACCATTCGGGAATTGTCTGCGTCTTCCGGATTAAAGGGGGTATACAAGCGGTATGCCTCCAATAATCGGTCATAAAAGACACTGGGCGCTTCATCGCTTTTCTGGATCACCTCAACTGTCTTCGACATGTTAATGGCTTTCTTTCCTCCGGCTTTCATGCCAGCAATTATAGCGTCTCTATAGGCTCTGAGTTGAACCATATCAGCACCATTTACGTTCCAATCGGGATCGGTGTTGGGATAGTGTGTCGCGGCCCATGCTGCTGGATTGGCTTGGTTCAAAGCACGGGCTCTATCCTCTAATGCTTTAATGGCTGCTTGATTTATTCTTGTCCTTTCCTCATTGTTAAATAAAGTCATTAGTAACTGCTGGCAATCAGCCCATGTCGGATTATGCGTCTGTACTATTGAGGTGAACAGATCAGTCATAGCTTGTGGTTTCTCAGTATACGAGGAATTATGGGTCTTCCAGTTTAAAAGATCGGTTGTGGTAAATGGGACATATACGAAGACTGGGTCAGCGTGTGCCATTTGACCTGCGGCATCGATATAAGCTGACCCGGGATTCAGACGAAGAGGCATCTGATAGTGCTTTAATTGTTGGGCACCAGTCAACTGTCGGGTTTGGATGGGGCTACGTAGAGAGGCGTCAGTCATGGGTTCCGGTCGGGGAGAGATAGGGTATGGGGATGTGGGAGGTCGGTTTTGGGAAAAGGTCGTAAATAAAACACTTCGAGCCGAGCTAGATGAAGCTTGACCGGAAGTCTGAAGTGGCGCCAAATCAGGATATTCGTTTCTAATGGGGGTGGATTCTGGTTCCGGAAGGGGAGATTTAGTACGAGGGGGGGTGGATCCTGTACTGGAGGAGGAAGCGGAAGTGGATGAGGGTAATGAGGGGAGGGGTGCAGGACTTCCTGCGTTTGCGTCACTTCTTCTTAACGGAAAGTAAGGGGGCGGCAAAGGGATCTCGGACTCAGGGGGCGTGTCCAAAATGGGCCTAACACCAGTCCTAGTGGACGAGCAAGTTCTAGCTACCATGAGGCGACACTGCTCCTCGTGGCATGTCTGGAGCCATTTTGGCGAGTCATTTACGGCCTGTCTCCAACAGTCAATATAAGGAAACTGGCCGTAAAGTTCAGGCCTACCCGATACAGCCACGTGTAAGCGCTGTACCAGAGTTGGATCCAAACTGCCACGTGGCGGCCATGCCGCAACCAAAGTAGGCCACTCCCTAGTACACAAAGTGACCAAACGTACAGGAGACATCTTTACCCCAAAATCACAAACTTTGAATCCCTTTTTAAAATTCTTAACCATACATCCTAAGGGATCCGGAATCGTTGACTGCGACGCACCCATACTTAACAATGGAACGTCGTCGACAACGAATACTATACACGCGTACTATTCAACAGTCACACCCGTTTCCTCTGGCAACAGCACCACGTGGTACGGTTACCAAGTGAAACGTACACAATAACAATAAACACTCAGGGAATTCCCGTACACACACAGCTGTTACACCAGTCACTATATAATCAATATTATGCCCTTTGGCGTAACTATACAGTCACCCACGCTATAATTCTCTATATACGAATTACCCGTCTATAACACACCCCAGTAACATCGTCTTTTACAAATAGCGGTTACAGTACGGTTAGCATAGGTCAAAGCACAAGTTAAGGTCACAATACAATTATTAGTGGTTATGGTGTTAAACATGCAATGGACGACAATGATTAGTACTTATTATATAATGTCAGTAAATATACAGGGTTATGGTACCGTGCACTATAATACAGCAACACACTATTAACACTCTCGCTAGACGGCTGAGCTCGCGCTATCTAACAAGATATACACTTTACTAAAACAATCGTTAACACATTTACAATTCCCAACTAAACTATTGGCCAGTACCTTGAATGGACTACCTAAAACTATATACACCCGTTTTGGTTAGCCACACTGCCCAATCACCACATATATAGCGAGCTAGAGAACCGAATTTACACAGGCGCCTCTTAGTCGCACTATCAAAAGTCTAGTGGGTTCCAAATTTACACGCCTTCCCACTTAGCCCAGATAGGATGAGAACTAGCGAACCGAATTTACACAGGCGCCGCTTAGTCTCCCGGTCCCTCCGACCTAGCGAACGTAATATACACCCTAGAACGCTAGTCTAGACAAGACACCGGTGTCCGGCTAGGGCTATTTACACCAGGACCCCGCCTGACTAACCAAATCAAACGGTCTGACTAAAGAGCGTTCGATCGAGCGGTGCGCCTTCGCTCCTTCCCTCCGACAGAGGGGGCAGATACACAGATTCAAAACCCCTTTGGGCCTACCGCACAATCGGTATACCCCTAGTGGGTCCTGCCGTCTAAAACAGCAGTTGTCTTACCTCCTCGTTCCTGAACCTGAGTTCACACTCATCGACGGGGACACCCCAGCACTTCTTACGTAGAGGCCGATGATCTCCTGGACAACAGACCAGTGGCGCCGAGACGAAGGGAGGTCCACGCAGAAGTTCAGGGGTGCAGCCGTAGAGAACGTGGGCAAAGATAGACCGTCTCACGCCTCTGCCTCTCAGCTACCGTTGAACGATGAGCTTCCCGGCCAATGCACCAAATGATACCGGAGAAACTGACGGAAGCCAAGCACAGAGAGATGGACACAGGTTTCTTCAGGAAGGAAGATATTCTTTATTGGATCACCGATCGGGACTCAGAGGGACTAGCGTCACCAAAATACAGCAAAGTCTGAGTACTGAATACATAGAGTACATTCCTTATATAGCACTGTAGCTCCTCCCACAATTAACTACACCCACACATACCCTTAACCTATTTAATGAATAGAGTCTAAACTCATCCATCCGGTCTAACCACGTGGCTCATCTGATACAAAGGAGAGGGACGCGTAATTCCAGTTCTTACATTCCTGCACCTGGTCAGTACAGTGATAACAGTATCTTAGCTACGTGTAATTAACTAACTGATACTACAAACACATATACATACATATGCCTTGTGGCAATCTTAGCCTGCTAAACTTGTATTTTACTGGAATTACATCACAATATTATTAGACCCCGTGTCATTATCTTTTTCTGACAGTAGGTCAAATTATGTCTCCTGACGAACTATACTTCTGTTTTAAAGATAGCTCACTGACACATTCTTGTAAAATATACTAATATAAATATTGTAAAGCACCACATTACACTCTTCTCAACATCTCACCAGCTTTTTCCATTGCACTCCCACCACAGTACTCAATATATTGTGGGCAGTTCCATGATGAACATAATGTGCCTGTTACAACCAATTAATACACATGAATATATGGGGATTCAAGTGTGTGAAAATAACAATTAGTTAGACATTTTATGATTCCTAAACAAATATTACACAAATAGGATAATATTTTATTGGTTATGGTGCCAAATGTGCCCTCATGCCCTCACAGAGTAGTCAAGCCACCCTCTTCTGGAGCAGAAAGCTCCTACTAAGAACCTCTGTTAGCTCCACCGAGTTGTGTTCTGCACTCTCAGCCAATGAGCTAAGCCCTGCACTGCAGGGCTTAGTACATTGCTGTAACTCTCAGCAGTAGAAGACAAGGTGATTGGATCCCCGAAGAACCTGGGTAAGTTGTAAAATCATTCATAAATGTTTGACTACTTAACCTGGATTCCTGGCACCATAACCACTCCAGCAGGCTGTAGTGGTTATGGTGCTTTGAGTCTTCCTTTTATGAAACTGTTTGAAATACAGTTACATCACATTAGATACAGTTCCATAATATTTATTATGCTTTATGGAGCAAGACATCAAGTTATATGACTTACCACTTGTTTAATGGCCACAGAAATTATTAATGTTCTATGAGAAGCATTGGTATCGTGAGTGACGTGAACTTGGGTGCTGAAGAGGAACTGCAGACCTTGCTTAGTGTTTTCTCAATAAGAATTTAGGGTAAGCCGCTGTTTCAGACTTTGATTTAATTACATGTTAGTTGGTTTAGCCGAGTCTAATGTATGGAATATTTTTTTGCTTTTTACTTTGGTGTTTTGAAAATAAGACGACTGGAATGTATAAAGTTTGAGGAAGTGGTGTGTTCAAAGTTGTTGTTTTTTCAACTTACAGATGTCGAACATATGAAGACTGCTGTGGTTCAAGATGCTGTGTGCGAGCACTCTCCATCCAGAGGCTATGGTATTTGTGGTAGGTTCTTATAAAACGTACCTCTGAGGCTTAACTTGGACTACATGCCCCTATTAAAGAAACGTTTCCAGTAGAGCAGCTCCACAAACAACATCAAATTTCAAGTTTACATAATACTATATCAGTATGAATAGAACATTGATTTAGCAATTTTAATTGACTGGTGGAGTCCAATAGGCAGGACCGGATTTACCGTTAGGCAGAGTAGACACTTGCTTACAAGCACATTGCACATTCCTGATAGGAGCACCGCAGATACCTACCTGTTAAAAGCAAATACAAAAACTGAAACTGCTGGACCCTGGGATCACTGGGTTAAGTCAGACGGAGACTGATCATTGCATGGTCTTGCCTACTGAAAAATAAGGGACCACTAAAGCGGTCTGGGTGCAGTGGTCTTGTCATTTCAACCTTGCTTCTCTATGAGAAGCATTGGTATCGTGAGTGACGTGAACTTGGAAGCTGACATCAACAGAGGAGGAGCTGGAGACTGCAGCAAAGGAGTTGGGGGACTGGTAACAAGGTGAATTATCTTTTTTTTTTAAACTTAGCTTTTACTGAGCAAAGGGGGTGGACAGTACTCACATCGCTATAGGGGAACCTATAGTCCTAAAATTACAATTATTAATGTAGGGGCCTATAGGTTCCCTGAAACACAGTAGTCTCAAGCAGAGAGGACAGAGGACCTGGCCAAAATGGCCACATCCCATAACACTTTGCAGGTGAACACCCATACCAGTACCCATACTGTTACACTATTGCACAAACTAAAACCTACACCCACTATGTTTCAAATAAACAGACATTTACACATATACATACACACACTGCTACATGCACACAGTCTTCATACACACAGATGCATACACTCACACAGACACTAGGTCTGTGTATGTAAACAACATTTTTTAAAATCATATTTAGGTAGGCAAGTTTTTTTGTCAAGTGCATTTTCCGTTTAATTTTGTAAAAGGGGTTGTTGTGGAGTTAGCAGCATTTAAGAATGCTCTGACTACATCTTCTTGTAAAGTCAATCCAGCCCAAACAGGAATACATAAACGGTTTTATCTAAAGAGCTTAGTTGACCCAAGAATAGTTCTGGGATTATTATTATTATAAAGTTCAGTAATTATAATCTAATACTAAATACCCTTTTAAGGATAACCTGCCTCACAATGTCTGCACTTTCTGCCGTGCCTCACAACCTTGTTACCTTGGTTTTTACTGCAAATACATTAAAGCAGTGTTCCCCAACCCAGTCCCCATGGGCCACCAACAGTCCAGGATTTATGTATTTACCTTTTTTATTCAAATTGAGATACTGACAAAACCTGGACTGTTGGTGGACCATGAGGACTTGGTTGGGGATCACCGCATTAAAGGATTCCTTAAAATATAGCAATTTTGTTTAGACAAGATTCCTGTAAATTGTGATCTGTGTTAAGAGATAAGTCAACTATTACCGTAATTATCTCCAGCCCAGTGTGTCCCTTTAATTAGTGTACAGAAGACATATAAATGTAATATATCTGTAACATATAAATTTAACATTTCTAGTTTTGTACTATTTTATTTGACACCAGCTGTAGTGGTGTACCTATTGAAGGGTTATAGCACCAATATTTACCCCTTAGAGTGCCGCACCTTTCATACCCTGCAAACCCACCAGTAGAGGTTCTCCTGTTGATTTCATCTTCCCTGGTTTGGCTCTCCGAAAAACAGCAGTGGAATCTCTGTTATCTTGATCTTTTACATTATAAAGCAGAGTAAACACATAGAGATTGCTGCATTAGCTGATGCTTTTCGGATCAAATACTTTATTAATAAAATGTATAATATATATTTTAAGCAAAAAAACTAAAAAAACGGGGGGAATACAAGTGAAAACATCATTCGATAGTAAGTAATGGATGTTCAAATAATCCATAATACAGAAATGAAATAAAATCTGTTCACAACATGAGAATGCCTTATGTGTGTTATTTGTGATGGTGTTTAAATTAAGAAATGAAGTTATTATTGTACCCGGTGAAGGCCATAATTATAAACCAAATTGACTTCTGATGTTCTCTTCCCAGAGCGCCCATTCATGTCTCTGTAGGTTGGATGAGCTGATGCTTTTCTATTGTTTAAATAATACAAGTACGTGTAGATCCATCGTTTGTGATGCCTGTATGTTTGATACAGACAAACTGTTAAACCCTATGTCAATGCAACATATGTATTATCTCTCTTTTTCTAAGGTTCCTGCTGATGATGGGAGTCCTGTTTTGTTGTGGGGCTGGATTCTTCATTAGGAGAAGAATGTATCCCCCCTTGCTTGTTGAGGAACCTACATTTAATGTATCGTACACTAGGCAGCCTGTCGTGCCTCCAGGAGGTGAGTTCTTGCTATATTGCAATAAGGGTTACTGATCATTAGGGTTATTTACTAATGCAAGGGATGTGGAGAAATTGCTGCAACTAAATATTCTCAATCTTTAGAACCAAAATGGAGCTCTTTAGGAGAAGACAAACAAATGAAAGGGAGATAAATTGGAGTGATCAGTGTTTGCAAATTTACTGGAAAACCACAGTAAATACCCACGAAAGCCACATATTTCCAGAATTGTGTCACTCTTGTGACATCTGGTAACAGAGGTGTTTTTTTTGCAATGAGTATGTCAAGTGCCACAAGATGCTCTGTATTCTTGATGTGACATATCTCTGTGGAGTTAAAGGTGTTAAAGAATACAGCAGATGTCATTTAGTGTTTTCAATAATTTATAAAAAAACACATTAAAGTACTTCTTTGTAAAGCACAGCCTCCTGCTGTTTTACTGAAACAGATGCAAAAAAGTAATAACAATTTTTGTTGGCCTAGCCTTAATTTGTGAAAGCTTGCTATTATTTTTACATCATGATTGGACAGAATGTTTAATTAAGGCATTCATTTTATCATCTGAAGTCTTTCATATACGGTAATACTTGATAAATATGGGCATATGAATTATTATTATTGGCATCTAAATAGCAGAACTTTACAATATTAGAAAATTGGGCACATTTAACAATAAATGAAGCAATCAGAAAATATTACAGGAACAATAGGTTGATGAGGACCCTGCTCAATTGAGCTTACAATGTCGCGGAGGTGGGATATAAAAAACACAATATAAAGGGCATCGAAGGGGATTAAAACTAAGCAACAAGGTGGGAAAGTAGCAGAACTGGAGGTGAGAGTGGAGTGGGGCCCTTCAGGACAGAGCAAGAGACAGGTTTGAGAAATAGAAGTTACTCTAAAAGGCCATAAACTTTTCTGAAGATGTGGGTTTTGAGGGACTTCTTAAATGATTGAAGATTAGGGGATAGTCTGATGGGGGTAGGCTGACTGTTTCAAAGAAAAGGAGCTGCTCGCGAGAAGTTCTGGAAGCACGAATTAGCAGTATGGGTGCGAAGAGCACACAGGAGAAGGTCACAGGAGAGAGACCGAGAAGGTACTATGAAGTCGTAGAAATGTAACAGGGGCTAGAGTTGATTAGAGTTTCATAGGTAAATGTTAGTATTTTAGATTGACCCCTATAGGGTACTGAAAGCTAATCTAATTATTGACAGAAGGGCAAGGTGTGAGCTGAGCGAAAGGAGAGAAAAATCAGCCTGGTGGCAGCATTCATTACAAATTGTTGAGGTGCAGTACGGCTTCTGGGGAGACCAATTATGAGAGAATTACAGTTATCAATGCGAGAAATTACCAGAGCATGAACAAGCTCCTTGGCAGCATCTTACATAAGTAAGGGACAGACGTGGGCAATGTTTTTAAAGTGGAATCAGCAGGATATGGCAACAGACAGGATATGAGGTGTAAAGGTGTGGCCAGAATCTAAGATAACACCAAGACAACACGGTTGCAAGGATGGACTGATGTGGGTGCCATCAATTTGCAGAGAGAGTGAAAGAGGAAGTTCAGTATTATGAGGATGAAAAATAAGACATTCAGTTTTAGATAGACTGAGTTTCAGAAAGCGGAGGACATCCAATCAGAGATGGAAGAAAGGCAAGTAATGACGTGCTCTTGGAGAGCGGGGAAGAAATCAGGGGAGGAGAGTTATATCTGGGTGTCATCAGCCTACAGATGGTAGCGGAATCCAAATGAATGAATATGTTTGCCAAGAGAGGCAGTGTAAAAAGAAAGCAAAAAGGGACCAAGAACAGAGCCTTGGGGACTTCAGCCGAGACAGGAGGAGGAGAAATGGTGTCAGTAGAAAAGGAGACACTGAATAAATGTTGGAAGAAATAGGAGTAGAATAAAGAGAGGACAGTGTCACAGAGACTGAGAGTTTGAAGGAGGAGGGCATGATCATCCATGTCAAAGGCAACAGAGAGGTCAAGAATTAGTATAGAATAGTGGCCTTTCGATTTAGCAGTGATTAGATCATTAGTTAGTTTAACCCCTTAAGGACACATGACGTGTCTGACACGTCATGATTCCCTTTTATTCCAGAAGTTTGGTCCTTAAGGGGTTAATCAGAGCGGTCTCTGTAGAGTGGAGGGGGTAGAAGCCAGATTGAAGAGGGTCAAGAGAGTTGTAATTGAGAAAGCAAGCCAGATGGCTAAAGACTAGTAGTCCCAGAAGCTTTGAGGAAAAAGTGATTTATCATCCAGAAATGCTACTTCTGCAAAAGGCGTTGGTTGCTAGCTCTGTCTCCTAAATGCAAACTTATGATTGTTGTTTGGGCTCAGAGACAGTCTAGGGTTAGATCAAACAGTACTTATGGGTAGAGAGACATGCAGATATTGAGGAATGAAAAAAGATCAAGGAAAAAAGCAGAGGAGAAACATTTGAGATTCAAGAAATGAGGTAACGAGACAGATCAGATAGGTAAAAGTCATAAATGTTGAACACAAATTAACAAGACTATCCCCTTAAGGACACAACTTCAGAAATAAAAGGGAATCATTATGGAATACTTCCGTCATTTGTCCTTAAGGGGCTATTATTGCAAAAACACTAACAAAAACAAACAAACAAACAAACAAACAAACATTTAACAAAGCAAGAGTTGAACATGGAAGGTATAATAGTTTTCAATTAAACAGTATACTGTAGGGGATGGTGGTAGATACAATTGAAAAATAGGAAGTAGATTAATAAAATAAGTAAGACAGGTATTCTTTCTTCCAGAAATGCTATGTGTGCATAAGGCTTTGTGTGCTAGCTCTGAGTCCTGAGTCCAAACTTATGAATGTTCTTTGGGGCACAGATTCTGCATAAGGCTTTTTGAGAAACCTAGAGCCTTGATTTAATGTTGTTGGATAAGCTTTTCAAATGTTTTCAAATGATTTAATATTATGAAAAATGTTTTAAGATATATTTTGTTTATATACTATATACTTTTTGATAAGAAGTGTTGCATAAAAACCCCAAAGTAACTTAACTCCCAGCCTTAATCCCTTAAGCACCAAACTTCTGGAATAAAAGGGAATCATGACATGTCACACATGTCATGTGTCCTTAAGGGGTTAATATAGGGTATCCCACATCGCTCCACTTACAAAAAATGATAGTAACTTAACCCCTTCCTGACCTCGGACCTGTAGGGTACGTCCGACAAATAACGGCAGTTATACCCTGCATGTCCGCGGCTAAAATGACCCGGGTACTCACCTGGACCGCCGATCCCGGTCGGGGGGTACTGCCCGAGACCCCAGCAGTCCCTCTGTGGCAGCTCCAGCCTCTCCAGCCCTCCAGGGCCATGTGATCACCATGATCACATGGCCGCAATAGGAGTCTATGGAGCTGCCACCCCCTGACACCTAAAATTTAAAAAATAAATAAATATATCATATAAATATATTACCGTATGTACTCGAGTATAAGTCGATCCGAATATAAGTCGAGACCCCTAGTGTGTAACCTTGGTGGGGGGGTGAGCATTTTTTTTTTTATATTATTATTTTAATATTACATTTTTTTAATATTATTACATTTTTTTATTTTATTATAATATTATTTACATTTTTTTTTTGTCCCCCCTCCCTGCTTGTTGCCTGGCCAGGGAGGGGGGCTATATTATTCCCTGGTGGTCCAGTGGATGGGCTGTGCAGAAGGGGGGCTGGGAGCAAGCTGTAACTTACTTTTACAGCAGCTCCGTTCCGGTCAGCTCCACTGTAAGTCTCGCTGTCTGCGTGCCGCGCAGAGCGTTGCCACGGTAACACATGGCGACGCTCTGACGGCCACGGCTCTCGAGAGATTTACAGTGGAGCTGAACGACACGGAGGAGAAGGGAGCTGAACGGAGCTGCTGTAAAGGTAAGTTACAGCTTGCTCCCAGCCCCCAACAGGACCGCCGGGCTTGTAATGAGCCCGGCGGTCCTGGTCTGTATTATGGCAATGTAAGTTGCCATAATACAGACCTTGACTCGAATATAAGACGAGTGGGGGGTTTTCAGCACAAAAAATGTGCCGTAAAACTCGTCTTATACTCGAGTATATACGGTATATATGTATAATTTATTATACAATAATTAAACAATTTTATAATATATTATACATATATAATGCATATATATGATTGCATTATAAGTGTACTATCAACATATATCTCAAAATGCACTTATAATGTAATCATATATATGCATTATATATGTATAATATATTATAAAATGCTTTAATAATTGTAGAATATATTATACATATATAGGAAATAAAAACGTGTGTGTGTGTATATATATATATATATATATATATATATATATTATATATATAAAGAAAGTAACCTTGGCACTCACCCTTATCCAGTAAATAGAAAAAAGTCTTGCCTAGGTGCAACCTCAGTGTTTCCATATACATCCAAACAGGTAATAGGTGCACTCATCGGTCTTGTTCCAATATTTCTTTTATTTAGTTGTGCAAATTACATGTGCAAAATCAAATAATTCCGACCAACGTTTTGACCCCTATAGGGCCTTTTTCAAGATCTTGAAAAAGACCTTATAGAGGTCGAAACGTTGGTCGGAATTATTTGATTTTGCACAACTAAAGAAATATTGGAACAAGACCTATGAGTTCACCTATTACATGTTTGGATGTGTGTGTGTGTGTGTGTGTGTGTGTATATATATGTAATATAAAAAACAAAAACATATATATATATATATATATATAATATAAATTACAAAACATATTTATATTTATTTATAACATAAATTAAAAAAACATATTTATATATATAAAAACATATTTATATATATGTGTGTGTGTGTATATATATATATATACACACACACATTCTACATTTTATATGTAGAGTAATGTCTCACGAGCCACTTATTCACGAACGTTGGCCAAAGTTAGTGTTTTTATTTGTTTTTTTTACATTTTTTTAAACAACAACTGCACTTTCACTGGTGATATCATCATCGTGATACGTTTTACTGTTTTAAAAAACTCATATTTGTGTTCAGTGAAGTCTCCAGAGTATAACAATACCCCCCCATGTACAGGTTTTATGGTATTTTGGAAAGTTACAGGGTCAATAAAGGGCTTGCCTATTTCAGTTTGCCAGATTGGTTTGCTGGGCCTATGTTGCCTATTGAGACCATGTGGTAGCCCAGGAATGTGAATTAACCCCATCATGGTATTCCATTTGCAAATGTAGACAGCCCAGTGTATTCAAAATGCAGTATGTCCAGTCTTTTGTAATAGCCACTTAGTCACGAACGCCGGCCAAAGTTAGTGTTTTTATTTGTTTTCTTGCATTTTATTAAACAAAAACTGCACTTTCACTGACGATACCATTGTTATACGTTTTACTGTTTGTGTTAAGTCTCCTGAGTATAACAGTACCCCCATGTACTGGTTTTATAGTGTTTTTGAAAGTTACAGGGTCAAATATAAGGCTTGCCCACTTCATTTTTTTCATTGAAATTTGCCAAATTGGTTATGTTGCCTTTGAGACCGTATGGTAGTCCAGGAATAAGAATTACCACCATGATGGCATACAATTTGCAAAAGTAGGCAACCCAAGGTATTGCAAATTGGGTATGTCCAGTTTTTTTATAGTAGTCACAAACACTGGCTAAAGTTAGCGTTCATATTCTTTTTTTACATTTTTCACACACAAACAAATATAAATGCTAAATCTGGCCAGTGTTTGTGACTAAGTGGCCACTACAAAAGACTGGACATACCCCATTTTAAATACCCTGGGTGGTCTACTTTTTCAAATGGTAATATAGCAATTTACAAAAATAGAAATTAGCAAATCTTATGTTTGACCCTGTAACTTTCCAAATCACCATAAAACCTACACTTGAGAGGTACTGTTTTATTTGTGAGACATTACTCTACAGAAATATGAGTGTTTTAGAGCAGTAAAATGTATTATACTGATATCATAGCAGTTTATGTGTAAAAAATGCAAAAAAAACCAATATAAACGCTAATTTTCGCCTGGGTTTGTGACTAAGTGGCTACTAAAAAAGAGTGGACATACCCCATTTTGAATACCGTGAGTTATCTACTTTAAAAAACAAACAAACATGGTTTGATGGGGGTAAATTACATTGGCCAGCTTCAAAAATGTTCCAAATAGGACATGTGTGCATGATGACACAAGTTGGAAAATTGGAATGCGCACCCTCCAAATAAGGTCTTTTAGCCCCCAGAGAACCCAACACACCTATACATGGGTGGTATCACTGTACTCAGGAGATGTTGCTGAACACATATTGGGGTGTGCTTTGGCAGTAACCCTTAAAATCAATATCAGTACATGTATTCTTAAATTGCAATGTGTGTCAAAAAAATCACCAATTTTTTTAATTTTATTTAAATTTGACATAGATTGGTGGTAAAATGGTTGCATGAAAAGAGTCAAAATACCCCAATTTTAATACCTTGGGTGGTCTTCTTTTAAAACATATTTACATGTGAAGGGTTATTTAGGGATTCCTGACAGATATCAGTGTTACAATGTAACTTGCATAAATGTTTGAATAAATTGCAAAGTGCTACTTATACTTATTGCCCTATAACTTGCAAAAACAAACACAAACTAAGAACGTGTTAACATTGGGTATTTCTAAACTCAGGACAAAATGTAGAAACTATTTAGCACGGGTGTTTTTTGGCGGTTGTAGATGCGTAACAGATTTTGGGGGTCAAAGTTAGAAACATTGTGTTTTGTTATCATATTTTATAATTTTTTGATATGTTGAAAATATTTGGTATCTTTAGAAAGACCATTTAAAGGCGAGAAAAATGGTATATAATATGTGTGGCTACAGTAAATGAGTAAGAGGAAAATTACAGCTAAACACAGACCCCGCAGAAATGTAATAACAGCCCTGGTCCCAAACGGTAAGAAAATTGAAAAGGGGTTAAACATTTTTTCTTTTTTAAACTGTAGCTTACGTGGGCTCAGTTCCCTGAATGCCGCTCATTAATGGAAAATACCTATAAATAAAATTAAAAGATCTAGTCACAGCGTGGTAAAATTATTTCCAGGCTCCCCAGAGCCTCTTTATTAAAGATTAGTCAAACAGTCACATCTGACGCATTTCGTCTAAAATACAGGAACTTAATAATTTAATTTCTAAATGGCAGAGAACTGAGTCAGAGTGCAGGGGGAGTGATCTATACACCAAAACTGCTTCATTAAAGGAACACTATAGTCACAGGAATACAAACCGGCCCCTCTGTCAGCAAAGTGCCAGGTCATTTTAGTCAACTTTCTTTCAGTGTTACGCAGGTCCATCACGGCTGGCCCAGCCCACACTCCACCCCCTTGGCTGAGATCATCAAACCTGATGATATCAGCCAATCCAACGCTTTCCCATAGGAAAGCATTAGGCGGCTATTGCACATGCACGGAAAATTGAGCGTGGAGACACTGAATGTCAGTGCTGCACATTGTTCAACACTGACCCAGGAAGCATCTAGTGGCCATCTGAGTGACTACCACTGGAGATGTTCCTAGGCAACAATGCAAACACTGCATTTTCTTTACATTGAAAAGCCTTGCAGGGACAGGCTATACACACCAGCCCAGCTTCATTAAGCTATTGTTATTGTGGCTATAGTGTCCCTTTAAGGTAAAGTTGCCTTGTTGCTTAGAGTATCCATTTAATGTATTTCTTAAAGAACCACTATAGTGCCAGGAAAACAAACTTGTTTTCCTGGCCCTATAGTGTTAATAGGTCCCCTCCACCCTCATGGACCCCTCCTGCTGGGCTGAAGGGGTTTAAAACCCTTCAGCCACTTACCTTTCTCCAGCGCCGGGCTCCCTCAGCAATGGGGAACTCTCCTCCTCCTGCTGACGTCAGCGCGGCAAGAGCCGCGGGCGCATTTAAACAGTCCATAGGAAAGCATTTCTCAATGCTTTCCTATGGACGTCCAACGTCTTCTCACTGTGATTTTCACAGTGAGAATCGCGGAAGCGCCTCTAGCATCTGTCAGTGAGACAGCCACTAGAGGCTGGATTAACCTTCAGTGAAACATAGCAGTTTCTCTGAAACTGCTATGTTTTCAGCTGCAGGGTTAAAACCTGAGGGACCTGGCACCCAGACCACTTCATTGAGCTGAAGTAGTCTGGGTGCCTGAAAGTGGTCCTTTAAGGTATAAATATAGTATACTATTACTAGCCACTTTGCAGTATATGAAAAATAGTTAACAGCTTGTTGCATTTGCAGAATCTAGATACTACTCAATAAACATGGCATCTAATATAGGACATTTTCAGTCACACAAAAAGGAAACAGTGGAAACAAATCACATTAATGCTAATATTACACAAATAAGTTTCATTGTATTTATATTTGTATTTCATCCTTTTTACAATACCAAGCTAAAAAAAAGCACACAGGTAAGCTGCAGAAGATTAAACCAGATTTCGTATTACTTTCACTTAGGGACAACACCAATTACTTTTAAAAGTAGCCTCTCTGGGCCAGTCATGTCAATAGAAAGCTTATTTTATCATAGAATTTTCATTTTATAGAGCACCAGCAATTGGCTTTGCTATTGTAAAGTGATTAGACATTGCGTATTTTAATAGGATAATTAAGAAACAGATTGTTATGAAAAGACAACTTCATTTTAAGGAGTACGTGAAGAAAGAATTCTCAGTATAAATCTGAAGGTTTATTCTCAAACTTTTGAAATTTTGCCAAAATAGAGTAGTTGGAAAAAGTGTCCAATTTAACTGCTTTTTGGTCTAAATTTGGCAAACTGACTTCTGATCAATCACAAGTCACACTTCACTAAAGCGATGCTGATGAGTTTAATTACTGTGCAACTTTAAATTAAAGATTGACACCTACACCTTACTTTTAAACATGCTTTGGAGTGCAAGTAGACAATAGACATATTTACTGTTTCTTTTTTTGTAGGACCTCCTCAACCCGGAATGCCATATTACTCTGACCCAGGAGGAGCTGCAGGAAACCCAGCAACCCCAACTTTTTATACCCAGCCGAGCACACCCCAAGGAAATCAGGCTTTCCCACCACCTCCTTACTATAACTCACCTCCACCGCCCTACGAGCAAGTTATTAAATCATGCAAATGAAGCCGTTTTATCTACGACCTGACTCTTTACGATTGCTCCTACTTACTATGAGGAGGACTCTCCCTTGACATGATACTAGCTCAATTGACATAAAAGTATTGTGTGTCTCGGTGCAGGTTAGACGATTGGACAAACTCTTTTTGTTCTTATGGGTGCAATTCTACTAATCTTTGAACCTAGTGCAATTTCTTTTACCTGCAAAGCATTGGAATGGAGTTTGAAATGCAGGTGTATGAGCTCAGTGTCCCTCCTCCGATGCCGAAGAAGCTAAATGTTTATCTTTTTCTTCATTTGATCATTTTTTAACCACTTTGTTCCATAGTATGTAGCTACTCCATTGTACATATGTTTCTCAGCTGGTGATGTACAGTACATATCGTTGCCTCCTTGTCCCAAGAGTGCTAGCAGATCATGCAATATCTACAGTAAAAGGCATGCTGTTGATGGAACCCCTATTAAATATTTCTTTTTTTTCTTCATCCCAACAAATAAAAGAAAAAGTATGGACAAATAACGGATGTGTTTTATTTTTACGCAAACATAGACGTATCTCATTCACTTCTCCCAGGCCCCATGTGTCACATTCCCCACCCAAAGCCCCTCCATGTGTCTCATTTCCCCCCAAAAGCCTCTCCATGTGTCCCATTCCCCCCCAGCTTCTCCAAGCGATTCCCCCCCAGCTCTTCCATTTGTCCCTTTCCCTCCCCCCAACCCCTCCATGTGGCCTATTCTCTCCTCTTCCCCAGCTCCCAAATGTGTCCCATTACTCCTCCCCCCATCTCCTGAATGTGTCCCATTCGCTCTCCCCCAACGCAGCACATGAAAGCGGCTAGACACCGGCCCAGAAGGTATGCAGGCGGGTGACAGTCGCAGGGTTCGCCGCTGTGGCCGCGCTCCCTGGAGTCATGGGCCTGGTCGCAGTGGCGACACCTGTGACTGTTGTAGGTACACCACTGACCAAAGGTGAAGGGGAAAGGGTGCAAAGTGAAAGCAGAGCCAACGGGAAGGGAACAAACTATATGATTGTGAGGAACCTGCAATCTGTCACGCCATGGCTTGCGGAGACACAAATAAAGGATCTGCCCCTGGCCGCATCACGACCTTGCTAAGCGTCTGACAGCCAGACTACAGCAACAACGTCTGTCCTTCTAGGTGGATAAGGGTAACTTTAATCCAAAATAAAATGGATTAATCCTGGAGAGAAGCAGTGTATTCATTGATATTATATGCCGTATTCATGACCAAGCATTTAGTTATTTACACTCTATTATTAAGCTAACATTCATCATTTGTTAAGTGGGCAAATCATTTGGAATTTTTTTTTTAAAATTCAGGCCCAATTTGAAGTATTTGGGTCTGGATTTCAGCTATCCAGGGGTGTTCGATCAGGCTTAAATCCAGACTAAATTCAGGCTCAGTAAAAAATATTTACTGTCCCTGCCAAAGAATTGATTGATAAGTGGGAGAAAAAACTATTTTTGAATCTATATATTTGCTAGCAAAACTACTAGCACAATGCATAAATGAAAGGTCTTTAAACAGAGTTAAAAGTAGTTGGTGGCATGACCGATTCCTTAATGCCCATGCTTTAAAAGATGGGGTTGTGATTAGAGTGTTGTAAGATAACAATATGCAAACACTCCAGTAACCAAAAAGGATTTATCAGAATATGGTGCAATAATAAAGTTGCAACAAACTATTGACACAAAATAGCTGGACTTACTATGTAGTTAAAACACAGGACATATGAGACAACCATGTTCTTTTGTTTAGCAGCTGTATATTGGGGTATATTACATGCAGCTCATTATAGAGATTACGGTTCTGTATGTCTATTAACGCTTAACTCCTAGTTTTCTATTAACATTTTGGAATTTTTGAGCAGTGTCTGTATCCCCCTTTTTTTGGTAATGAATGTAGAAATTATACTGACCTAAAAAAGAAAGGGAAAAAAACAGTTAATGCAGTAACTAAAAGCTGGAAAAGAAAGGGTTAAAAGCACCGAGCTGCTGTAGACTCCTAAATCACCAATGCTCCAACATTGATTATAACAAATATTATTATACTGAGGATGCTGGGAGTTTTAAGACAATACAACCTTCTTGGTTAGATTAGTGTAAAGGAAAAACGACATGAGTCACCATAACAGCATTAATCCAGGGTCAGAACAGCATTAAATTGGGTGTTATCTCCCTGTTCATAAACTACATTTTTGAGAATTGAATCCAAATGGCAAAGTAAAGGTAAAATAACCAAGTTGTGATAGATCAGCTTTTTTTTTTTCCTCAGTTTTTCTATTTGGATTTAATTTGCGAATATTCTGAGTTTAGTGGATAATCCTGAATGCATTTTATATATGTAACCAATAACCTTTGATTGTATGCTGTTATGTGGTTCCTATTACAGCATCTTTATGCAGAGGGACTGAGAATGTCATGGTTCCTTTCAGACTTGACATAGAGCCAGCTAGCCTGAGGGCACGAATATATTCCACTGAGCAAAAGCAGAGTTAAATTGACCATGTCAATTTTCGTGTAACATAGAAGAGAAAAACATTACACTACAGTATACATATGCTGAAAAGAAGAATATTCAGCACAGGCTGAGTTTGTCTCACTTTTTTTAAACATTTAAATTGATACCAAGGAATGTGCCTTCAAATTAAATATCCAAAATGTAATTTTTGGTCATATTCAGAAGTTCTTCGAAGGCACATTTAAAGGAACATGAAGCGGAGGTCCGAGGAGCTTCCTTACCGTTAGGGGTTAACATGTTACTAACAGCTTTTGTGTACACTGAAAACGTGACATACCTGCCGACAATAACATAGATCTCAGAACCAATAAACCTAGACGCGACCGTGGACTTTCCCTCAGCCAGATGATACCTTTTCCGAAATTAGACTTTTACTTGTATAGAACATAATACTGTTAGATGCAAATACTGAGTCTACGAACAGTAGAATACTGTATGTGAACCCAGACATGTTAACACTCAACTGGGAATCACAATTGCTAGTTTTGATATTCTGTAATATGCTCACAACTACTGTGAGATGTGACAGCACTACTACTTTCCTTATCTCTGTAACAACCCTCTGTTTAAAAACAAAATGGCTTGAGAAAGGTACGTACCTTTTTCAAGCTGTTTAATGAATGGGGAGCTACTGATTGGCTTAGAGCAGGGATAGGCAACCTTCGGCACTCCAGATGTTGTGGACGACATCCCCCATAATGTTCTTACACACATAATGCTGGCAAAGCATCATGGGAGGTGTAGTCCAAAACATCTGCAGTGCCAAAGGTTGCCTATGCATGGCTTAGAGCATTGGCAGTCTGTACTAAGTCAATCAATGGAGCCACTGCACAGCACTAGAACGAGGCACTGCAGAGCAGACATTGGGATTTCATCGCTTCTGAACAGTTTAACCCATAAAAAAAGGTAAGGAAGCACCACGGACCTGCTAGCACCATAACAACTTTAGTTCAATAAAGTTAAGGTGCCGCACTTTGAGATCATTTAGAACTGAAAAGTTACATTACACCAAGCTCAACAGCTTAAAAATAGCGAATATCCTGTCCAGTGATTTAATACAAATGAAAAAAAAAACTGTTGAGAATTTTCTCAGAGATGTGTGATTTCCTGGTCAACATCCTAATAATTCCCAGTTTAGTGAATAATCTTCTCAATATAAGACACCTACTTGGGAATTTTCATCACACTCAATCTAAGTTTTTCCTAAACCTAAATGTCAATCAACTGCATTAGACTGGACAAGTGAGTGGCATGATCATTTATATTCACATATTAAGTTGCTTGACTCATATTACAGTTTACAAATCTAAGAACCACCCACGAATCTGCATAAAAGTGTTCGACATGACTGAGCACCCACAGTGTAGTTAAAATGGTCAAAAAAGCATGGACACCAGAAGGTCTTCTCATATTTATCAACAGAGAATGTAATATCAAGCTATCGACTGCAATGCAGTTGAATCTTCTCTTTTTGTCCTTTAAGAATTTAACAATGGAGGCAAAACACAGAAAAAAATAGACAAGTTTGCATATATGCAACATTATATTATCCAATCTCTATGAGCTACAGCACACATTCCAAAATGTCACCTACACACACACACACACACTGTTTACACACACTTATGTCGAGCTATGAATGAATAGAATATACCCAATCACACTGTTAGATTGGATATGTCACACATAAAAATCAAGTGTATATATTTGTATTTCATGATCTGTTGATTATTTTAAAATGTCACCTATACAAATCAAGTGTGTGTGTATATACAGTTCATGATCTGATGATTATTTTAATAGGCAGATCACGTTTTAGAATTGTGCACTGTATGGATAAAAACATGATGGTGCAATTTTTTCCTGCAGTGAGCGGGTCATAATGGAAGGATCAACTCTGTGCATACTGGGGGCTTTCATATATGTTCCAATCTGCCTGAGATTAGTGGGATTACACTCCTGAGACCTACCTAAAAATGGCAGCAGTTGACATAGCTACACATAATAAGCAGCCAATAAGGAATAAGTAATTGTGTAACATTTTCCTGTATACACTTATTGCACATGTTCTGCTCAATTCTAGTACAAAAAAACCCCACATAATCTGAACGAAAACCTGAGCGAGGTTCTTTAAAACCAAAATTAACTGAATATAAACCGAACAGCCACAACATTAAAACCACTGACTGGTGAAGTTAATAGAATTGATATCACTACAATGACATCGGTCAAGGGGTGGAATATATCGGGCAGCAAGTAAACAATCAGTTCTTGAATGTCACGTGTTGGAAGCAGAAAAAAGTGGCAAGCGAAAAGATCTGAGTCACTTTGACAAGGGCCAAATGTTGATGGCTAGACGACTGGGTCAGAGTATCTCCAACAGCAAGTCTTATCTCCAACAGCAAGTCTTATCTCCAACAGCAAGTGGTATGTTCCCAGTATGTAGTGGTTAGTACCTACCAAAAGTAGTGCAAAGAAAAACAACTGGTGAAAATATGTCAGGGTCATTGATGCATTTAGGGAGTGGAGGCTAGTTCGTCTGGTGTGATCACACAGAAGAGCAACTGTAGCTCAAATTGCTAAAAAAAACCCTAATGCTGGCCTTGATAGAAAGGTATCAGAACACAGCTGTGTATGGGGCTTCATTGATGCAGTCCAGTCAGAGTACCCATGATGACCACTGTCCACTGCCGAAAGCACCTTTAATTGGGATGTGAGCATCAGAACTGGACCATGGAGCAACGGAAGAAACACGTATTTTTTTTTTTTGATCAGGTGGATGGTCGAGTTCATGTGCAGCAGGATGCACTATGGGAAGACGGCAGGTTGCTGGAGGCATTTGCTCTGGTCAATGTTCTGCTTGGAAACCTTGGGTCCTGGCATTTATGTAGATGCTACTATGCCAATGAACACCTACCTAGAGATTGTTGCAGACAATGTAAACCCCATCATGGCAATGGCCTCTTTCAACAGGATAATGCACCCTGCCACACTGCAAAAATTGGTCAGCAATGGTTTGAGGAACATGAGAAAGAATTCAAGGTGTTGCCATTGCATTCAAATTACCCAGGTCTCAAAGGATCTGTTGCTAATGACTTGGAACCAGATACCACAGGACACATTCAGCGCTCTTGTGGAGTCCATGCTTTAAAACATTAGAGCGGTTTTGGCACCATGAGGAGGAAGTACATGATAATAGGCAGGTGGTGTCAATGTGTCTGATCAGTTTATTACTCTAACATTAATGATAAACAAAATAATATACTTAGGTGGTGAATACCTACCATTCCAACTTTGTGGAACTGACTTAAAATTATAGAGATCTGAACTGTCTGATGCTACATATAAATTGCATATTTTAATCACCAGACATTAAAAATTTCATTATTATATTCAGGTTATCACATGCAACTGTCTGACTAGGAACTAGAAGAAGATGTACTGTAAAGTGATTCTACTGTTTTTACTAATATGCAATATTCAAGTTTTTGGTTCTAGGCTTTAGACATGTAGGCTTCACATATTTCTTTATTGGATGAGTACACGTACACACAAAATTAATGCAGAACAATCTATGTTATGCATTCATTCTTATCTTATGAAGTAGAAATATTACCCACTTAAACTTAACAAGCACACTAGTGAGACATTACATAAAAAAAATATTTAACAACTGTGAAACTCAAATACTATACACAGACTTATTAAAAAAAAATTGTTACACGTGGTGCATGCAATGACAACTTAATAGACAGATTGATGCCATTAAACATTTAGCCTTACTGTGGAACTGCACACCAGTGTCACATCGAGATTTTCCTACATTAAAGGGAAATAGTAGATGTGTAAAAGTACATGAATAGTAGACTTGGGTAAAAAAAATTTGGAGTGATTCGTCCAAATCAAATTATTTTTAATCCACAGATGAACGATGCAGTTGTCTGGGATTTACCTCTGGCATCTTATTTAATGGATAAGACACCACATGTAATTACCAGGCAAGTTTGAATTTGAATGAACTGCTCCAAACAAATGTTTTTTCTGTCTACTGAATAGTATTCTTCTCCGTTAGACTCATAGTAACTGATAAATATTGAACGTGCCTTAAAATTAATAGAATTTGAACTTGGATACTTGCAGTAAAAATACAATTTTCTATGGTGATTTAAACATGTGGCTATCACAAAGCTATGCACCACTGCTTAAAAAGTTCAAGTGTGTGAGTATATTATTTATAACACACACACACACACACACTTCATCCCAGCTCATCAACCTTAGACTACACATTTGTTGGACACCTAATTGACATGACACTCGACCGTGTACAAGGATCCGCTAAGTTAGCTTTTTCCTTTTGGTTTTCGGACCTTGTAAAATGGAGCTGTGGCTGCAATAACGATACATTAGATAATCTGACATGTCAAGTGCAGGTAACCTTACTTTGCCTTTAATATAACATGCCAAGTGCAGATGACTATACTGTTTGCCTTTATAGATAAGCCTGTCTGCACTACTTTGTGAGGTCACATTAGCGATGCACCACAGTCACATATTAAAGCTTTATACTTTGCATCTCTTCCCCATATGCTGAATAAATTGCACAAAATTGCTCATTGATTTTCCTACAGTCTTTGCTCAGCCGGTTTTGTCATATTATTGGCTTTCTGACATAAGCAAATAACTAAATTGAATATGTAAAAGTAACACTAAGTGTGTGATTCCTAAGATTGGTCTCTGACTGACATGCATCGCCACTTCAGACTACTGTAGATGTACTGATGCTTTTAACCATTCACCTTTTAATGTTAGCGCTGCCAGTCACCGAAGATCATACAGACACATTTCTAGGTATGGGATCAGCCACAGGATGGACACTTGATAAAAAAAAAGGTGTAGGTTCTATGTTAAATCACTTGCCTCTGTAGGTTATGCATCTTATTACTTCTCCTTGGCTACATATCAAATAAGTTCAACATCTGATAAAGCTAAGAACTAGAAAATGTGACTTTACACAGAAAACAAGTACAAAGACCAGTCACAGTCAACTATCCAAGTGTCCCAAAATGATGCTGAGACATCCTACACTTTCATTTTACAAAGACTTAACCGATAGTTAGTAAGAAGTATGAATGTCTGGAATAGATTGCTGCACATTGTGGAACTTTTTAATCAACTTTATCAACATCCACATGTTTTTTTCTTCAATTGTTAGATTTGTTATCTAGCCTCAACTGCTTCCTAAATTACAATGGTGGTTATGTATGAAAAAATATCTAGGCTCAAAGTTCTAGAAGTAAAGTGAAAATCAGGAAGATCCAACTGATCGCAAATTCGAAGGCCAGAAATATTGTTTGCTTTGTATACTTGTGCTTAACCCCTTAAGGACACATGACATGTGTGACATGTCATGATTCCCTTTTATTCCAGAAGTTTGGTCCTTAAGGGGTTAAGTTTGCAGTGTAGTATGCAAGTAGTATGTGGCTCCACTGTTTTTTTTGCAAGTTTTAAAACATCATAATTGTATATACTCATATTTCCTTGATGTTGCAGCCAACAGGAGACTACTTATGTATTAATCACATATAGTAATGCCATTTATAATTATTATTATTTTTACTATAACCTTAAAAGTACTGCCTACATTGGGAGACGAGTTGATAACCTGGCAGTTTTTAAAGGTCAGCGCCCCAGAACAACCTGAATAGCCCGGAAGAAAGTCCTACCAACAGAATAGTGACGAAGAGGAGCATGAAAGAGCATTGTAATATTTTTCCAACTGAATGTGCATTACATTAAGGACAAAATTCTAACTACGCAATAAGGGATTATTTTATCCTATGGGGATTGCAATAATTTTTTGTTTTCCATTCTTTTACGCTCCCTCTGATAGCACCACTCTTACAATTTTGCTCCAGAAGCATTATTTATACATAACCCACATTTTGCTTATTTTTAGAATACACAATAGAAATAAACTGTGATCAATGTGTTATTTAACATAAGACTGTTCTTCAAATAACTTTGTTCATTAACGGTTCTAATATCATTACCTTTATATATCCTCTGTAAAACTGTGAATCCTATGGAATGATAAATGATAATAAAAATAACTGTATATAAATAAACAGGTTAAATGCACGGTATGCACCTCAGTTGCTATTGTGAGAATTTCTGGTAAATATGTTTTGGGATTGATCTCATTTCCAATATGGAGGTTATTTCAAGGTGTGGCATGTACCAAATAAATAAACTGCATGTTACATGTTACATGTTACGAGTACATATCTCTACAATTATTCTGAAAATTGCACACCAATGTTGCATATTTCTTGTACATAAGGGAAAAGGAAACATAAGTTAATAAGCTTTTGCAAAATACAATAAAAGCTTTGTGGCCTCCATGTAGTCTCAGTTCAGGACATCCGTGATGGCACAACTTCTAGAATGTCCTTCACAGTTAATCATCACGAAACGTTCTTCAAAGCAGTAGCATATTGAGAAACTTTGGACAGTAACACTTTGTCCAAAGCATTTCATCTTCTGAAACGTCACAGGGATAAATCCTGTCACCACTCCACCCTGCCACATGATCAAAGCTCAAATGCAGGAAAGCGTGACTTTTCTGGGGACAAAATGTCTGACAGGAAGTGGAGAGCACCAGCCATTCCTAAAAGTGAGTGAATATGTATGGTCAGTATACAGGACTTTTAGTAATAATAGGCAGCAGTATCTACTATTCATTTAAATAAAATAAAAAAGTTAATTCCAAGATTGTTTAGGTTACTATTGGTAAAAATAACATCTACTGGTAAGGATCCCCCCCCCCAAACAAACGCTACTGAGTGTAAGTGTTTGATTTAAGCCCATTGCTAAGATACACATTCAAAAGAAATAAAAAATCACACTATTAGTTAAAAAGATGGTAGTGTATATAAAACATGTTAAAAAAAATTTGCATTAGAAAGGTACACATCAAATGTTTATTCACTAAACATTGACATGTAGTGAACTGAAACCCAAATTCCAAAATTCAAGTATTCAATATTTAAACTCCAAATAGTTTAGAGAATTTTGCGAAATCAGTACTTATTGCCTAAAATTTACAATTCAGATTTCAATCTTACAATTCTGAGTTGAGTGAATAAACCTCATAATCTGTATACAATGTTGGTGAAATTGTCAGAAACATTATGAACGAATAGATATACTTACCGAAAGACTGCAAATGCCTATTACCAAAATGGCCACCAGAAATTGCTGAATAATACACATGGCAGCCATCAATGTATATACTGAAGGCAATGGCTTGACTACGTTTCAATTTGAGATTTGAGGGCTTTGAAAATGATAAATAATATGTGCTTGACATGGTGATCACATATTTACATTTTTCATATGGTTTCTAAAAACTATATAACATGAAAACTTTTATGAAACACTTATGAGACTTTACATAAAGTCTCAAATCATTGCAATTGTTAAAAAACCCTTTCTGTACTCACTCGACTCACCTAAGGGAGATTGGCGTTGGGTCGACAATCCCCATACTCAGACAATAAGGGCTAATGTGCATGTACCATGAGTGCATTAGGCCCTTCCTACAGGACAGCATTACTTCAATGTCCTTCTATGGGAATTTAATAGACACAGGATGTCCTCATGCACAGCGTGAGGACGTTCAGCATCAATTAGGCCCTCAAAAGGCACCTAGCAATCAGGAAATGCCTCTAGTGGCTGTCTGATTGACAGCCACTAGAGGCAGTTTGAGTCCTGCAATGTAGTTATTTCAGTTTCTCAAAAACTACAATGATTTACATTTCAGTTCTAAGAGGAACATGGACATTGCACCCAGACCACTTCAATTAAATGTTACAAAGCTACTTAAAATCACCTATCTTAGCAAACAAATATGGGGATGCAGTTACACCATATATTTGGAATCCAGACCAAATTCATATTGGGATGAGCACCCCACACCTCCCTGTTGGAGGTGACCACAAGAGAGTCTCTAAAACAGTTAAGCAGTGAGTATTGCAGTTAGCATGTTTATATCTCATGTAAAATTGGTTTAGAACCCAACGATATAAGGGGTTGGCTTAACATTATATGGACATGTATTTGTTTGATAATAAAGAGGATTTTAAGTAGCTGTCTCAATTTTAAAGCATATTTTTTGTGTGTGCACCCTTCCTAAATCTGTACTATAACTATCTGTAATATAACAGGACTAAGGGGGGCCTCTTAAAGTATTTCACCAAGCTTTAGGTGTCTGGAGGATGCCTTTAATTGAAATTAGTGTTCTCTCTCTGTTTGGTACTATGAATCAGTAGGAGGATTAAAAGAAGATAAAATAATGTTCTTATGTTGTTATGTTGACGATTTATCTGGTTTATAATTTTTTTTTTGGAGGGGGGTGGGTGTTCTCATGTACTGACAGGAGACATTCCTTATAGTTCACGTGTTAACACATCTAGACTATGTAGTTCCATTTGTAACAATTGCAATTATTTATGAAGCAACAACATATTCTGCTGCGCTGTACAATATGTAAAGCAAGACAAACGATTAATTCTAACAAAACATATTTGACATACAATTCAATAGGTGAAGAAGGCCCTGCCGCTATGAGCTAAACCAAATAGTTTTAAAAAGCACATTTAGTCTATTATTTGCTGAATATGCTGTACTTATATTTCAAACATAATACTTTTATACACACAACATTTTATGTTCCCAGTATTCTGTTGATCCATGGAATTTTTTTTTTTTTTTAAACAAACAAAAACAAGAAACTGTTTGCCACAGTTGTAGAATCAGTTCTATTATAAAACATCTGTCTTCTCTAAATGATATATAACACAAGCTACCATAAATACTCTGCTAAAAACACAAAAATAGTTTCCCCAGGCATTTTTAGTACATTATTCAAACACACCGCTCCTTACCTTCAAAGAGAGAATATGGTCTATCAGGAATACGGCACCCATGTTTTCCATAGTCTAAACACCACTCGGCGAACTGTCAGAGACATAGCAACAAGTATTCAAATTATTGTACTAATCATGATATGCCAGATTGCTCAACAGTAAATGGACACTTTTAAAGAGTAAAAGGTGAATACATTTGTTAACGATGACTTCAATAATGGTTATTCAAGAGTGAAATTTGCCATTCCCATGTCAGTTATTGCAATAGCATATAATACAAGTATGGAATTAATTTAGAGTTTTACATTTAAAAAACAAACAAACATAAAACAGAATATTAAAATAATAAAGTCTAAAATTTAGGAAAAACAGTAAGCAAGCACACCAAAAACAATATGGTGGTCTCATATTTAGCTTATCTGTGGCCAGCTTAAGGCACACCTGTGCAATAATCATGCTGTCTAATCAGCATCTTGATCTGCAACACATGTGAGTTGGATGGATTATCTCGGCAAAGGAGAAGTGCTCACCAACACAGATTTAGACATATTTGTGAACAATATTTGAGAGAAATAGGCCTTTTGTGTAAATAGAAAAAGTCTTAGATCTTTGCGTTCAGCTCTTGAAAAATGGGGGCAAAAACAAAGTGTTGCATTTATAATTTTGTTCAGTGTATAGAAGTATATTTAGCAAAAACAAACAAACCCTAGCTGAAGAGCAGAGTAGCTAACAGTATGAATGCTAGTACTGAGCCCCAGATCGCATAAAGTTATGTAACTTATCAGCACATATGTACATCTGATTGGCTGAACATGGAAATGGACTGATTGGTTATTTTATTTTGCTAGTATGGAGCCCCAGGTGGCACATTCATTCTACAAGCTGATTTCCTATGCAGTGCCGGTGTTTTGTATGCCTTACGTACAATTTGCTTGATTAAGTAAATCCTTCCCACAATGTAAGTATAGTGTGTGCATATTAAGTCATGCACGCTATACAATCCTCATGGGAATGATTTGCTAGATTTATGGCATTTAATAGAGCACATGCACAATATAAAAAAAACACTTTTTTTAAAATCCTGTAGCGCCTTTGGAGCTAAGAAAACAATTCATTTCTGCCCTCTTATAAACTCCTCTTTCACAAATAAAACACTTCTTTATTACTTTGTTCTACTAGTGTGCTTCTCTTGTCTTCGGTCTGTTCTTACATAGCCAATTTTCATCTACCGGACTTGACTTGACTGCAGGATTCCTATGTAATGCTCTACCTCATGCTATCTGGCTTTCTTCTAGTCTTCAGTCCCTCAAAACTAATGTTTTACACATAAGCTGTATATTTCACAATCTAACGTTCTACTCTCTGGTTCCCACACACTCCACAAGGTTAACTAAAAAATAGCATCAGATTCATTGTTTCTTCTTTTGCCAAAAAAGGTTGCCTACTCCTATCATCAAAAGGCAAGGTTTACATTAAAAAGCCTGCAGGAACGGACTATACTCACCAGAACAACTACAATAAGCCGTAGATGTTATGGCGACTATAGTGTCCCTTTAAGGGTTCATCCAACATCTTAGATTTTTAATGAATTTAAAGCTGAACATTTTAGGCAAAAACAACTGATTTGGAAAACAAAAGTTCCAGCTTGGCCATCTTAGTCTAAACTGTTTTCAATATACTACAATGTGGTATTGAGTGAATTAGCCCCATCAGTATATCTGTTTGTTAATGGATCAGCTCTCTGGGTGTCAATTTACCTTGCAGGCTCTGTAGAGATACTTCTTGTCCTGTGTATGATGATACAGTGATAAGAAGGAGTACCCATTCCCAGAGGTACCATGACATATACCATAGCCCTTCCGCAGAAGTCCCCTCTGCCAGATGACATCACTGCATTCCATTGCATCTTTTAAGTACTTTTCCTCTTTAAAAACCTAAAATATAAGAAAGTTTAAATAAGAAAATAAAATAAAAAAAAAAAAATCAACATTTAGCATATAAATTTCAGCTTCATTTTCTGTTGTCCATAATTCCAGTCATTATTTCATAATGTCACTGTATAATAAATTCCCCTAATACTTCAGTCATGACAAGTGCTAAAAAAATAAGAACATGCAATACATGTTAAAACATATTGTAGAAGTAGTGCACTCAAAAATGAGCACATCTGGTTTATCTATCTATATCTCATTTTATGACACAGTTCGTGGAATTCGGTCATCAATAAAGGTGTCAAACTAGTAGTGAAAACAACCACCAAAAAGGGTGGAGCATCAGTAATTCGGTTTAAGAGTTGTCCTAAAATTACGAGGACACCTTTTAAAAACTGTACGCAGTCAGCCATGCAAAGAGTACTAAAATTAGGCAGGTTGAATTAAAACAGGAAAATGTTGCTCTCTTCTAACCTCAACCCATGTACAGGATAACATACCAAATGGATCTCACATCATTTTTCAATTCATATTGGGTTATTATTCAGAGGTAAAACAAATCTACTGTATGACCCTTGGTCTGTGCAGGCTGCCATTATTATTGCTGTGGCGGAACGCTGCCTTTTCATGAATCTTCCTTTTCTTTTACTTGTGTTTTCCCTGTATTTTCATTTATTGTGCCCACTTCCCGTTCGGGAGTGCTTCCACGAAGGGAATTCATTCACCTCTCTCTAACAGAGACCACCCATATACCTCATTTAGAATGTTGGGTTAGAACATTCCCACCTCGCAACATAAGTGTCAAACCGGAAACAATTAATGAGTGTTCCCCTGGGTGGTCGCAAGTTCGTTAGACAAACGCCAGCCAGAGGGAGCATTCGTGGTTGTTTCCTGACTTGTTCGTCTCCCGAACGAGGACCTCCCTCGGACACCACCCCAGCGGGCGCCAACCGGGGCAGACCAACTATGCCATCGATGCTACCAACCTGGTCACGTCAAGAGGGATTGTCCCCGGTCCAGGGACTGACCCTTCTGCTCCCCGAGAAGCAGCTCTCTGCTACCAGGCTGTCCCCCACTGACCCCCATAACTCCCACGAAGGAGCCTGACCCTTCCTGCATGAGGTGAACCCCATCCAAGCAGCCGACAACCGGGACTACCACAGACCCACCCTGACCATCGCTCAACGCCGGCTCATTACAGAAGGGCAGAAGACCGGGGGAGAAGATCCATGCTCCAGTTCCACGTAGTCGCCCCTGTAGGCAGGCCCCCCGTACTAGTTTCCTGTGGTCCTTCCCTCGCCCCTGTCCCCTTGCCTTGAGATACCCCTGCCGAGTTTGGGAGGGAAGTAGTATCAGACCCTACCCTCCAGACGTATAGAGGTAGGGCTGCCACAGGTCAGGTGGGGAAGGACGGGGAACGGTTTACATGGGACAAAGGATTGCTACACCGCATAGCGGAGAAAGGAAGGTCGGGGATAGCTCCTACTACCACCAAACAGTTGGTGGCACCCAGGAAATATTGGCATGAGCTGTTGAAAATAGCTCACGATATTCCCTTGGCAGGGCATTTGGGAATGGGTAGCAATAAGCATCGGCTCACCCAAAGCTTTTTCTGGCCAGGCATCTTGAAGGATCTGAGGCAGTATTGCCAGACCTATGATGTCTGATAGAGAGTGGGGAAGTGGGGCGATCGGCACAAGGCCAAGCTCTAGCCCCTACCCATCATTGAAGATGCCAGTTTACTGGCGAAATGACTAATCAACTGTGGAGGTTATGCAGCATTAAACCGATCCTAAGCTCCCCATAACACCCCCAGACGAATGGCCTGTGCGAGCGCTTCAATGGCACGTTGAAGCAGATGCTCCGTACCTTTGCAGCGGCTCGCAAGGACTGGGAAAGATTCCAGCCGCATCTCATGTTCGAATATCGGGAGGTCCCCCAGGAATCCACAGGATTCTCCCAGTTTGAATTAATGTTCTGGCGGAGGGTTAGAGGACCCCTAGACCTTGTCCGGGAGCACTGGGAGGGTGCAGTGGAACAGAACGGGACCCCCATCGTCTCATATGTACTGAAGTTTAGGGATCTACTTACTCACTCAGCTGGTACGTGGGAACCTGCAGGTGGCCCAGAGGCGCCAGCGCACTTGTTATGATCGGGGAGCCAGGAGCCATAGCTTTCAGGTCGGACAGAAGGTTCTGGTTTTGAAACTTGTCCAATGTGTCAGGCTACAGGCTACATGTCAGGCTACAGGGCCCTTACTGGGTGGTAGCACAGGAATGTGACACTACCTATGTGATCGGTCCTTGCTCGGGTCCCAGGCTGGAGGCCTGTTACACATTTACATGCTGAAGCCCTACTACGAGCAGACAGAGGACGTAGCCGCCATATGTGCTCTAGCCTCTGAGGATTTTAATAATCTTCCCCTGTCTGAACTCCTGGAGGATGGCGCTCAGGCAGGGTCAATAGATGAGGTCCACCTAGGAGACCGACTAACTGAGAAGGAACGCAGGCAGGCACAGCAGATGCTGTCTGCAAAGAGGGAGACGTTCTTCAATCTGCCCGGGTTTACCCCACTGGCCACCAACAGGGTAGAGACCCCCAACCAAGAGTATGAGGCAGGAGATCCAAGAGATGTCCAAGAGTCCTTGGGCCTCCCCAGTAGTGCTGGTCCCGAAACAAGACGGAGCCACAAGGTTCTGAGAAGACAAGAGCCCCGTATAGACAAGCTGCTAGATAAGATGTCTCGTAGCTTGTACCTCACCACAATAGATCTGTGCAAGGGGTACTGGCAGATTCCTCTTCCAAGTCGGCATTCGTCACCCCATTTGGTCTGTACCAATTTAAGGTAATGCAATGTGGGATGAAGACTGCCCTGGCCATCTTCCAGAGGATGGTGGAACGGCTGTTGGAGGACCTCCAGGACTATGCCTATGCATCCCTGGACGACATCTACAGCGACACTTGGGAGGAGCATCTGGTACATGTATGAGCTGTGCTAGACAGGATTAGGGGGGGCAGGACTAACCCTAAAACCCAGTAAGTGCCACCTAGAGATGGCAGAAGTACTTAGGACACCGGGTAGGGTGTGGGACCCAGAAGCCTGAGCCAGCCAAGGTTGAGGCAGTAGCAAGCTGGTCCCGTCCCTGCACTAAGACCCAGGTGATGGCCATCCTAGGGACAGCTGGTTATTAAAGGAAGTTTGTCCCCAACTACAGCGCCCTAACCAGGCCCCTCACCGACCTGACACGAAAGACCTTGCCCAGACAGGTAGGCCTTGCCTAGCAGGCGTTCCAAACCCTTAAGCACGCCTTGGTGAATGCCACTGTCCTGGCTGCTCCTAATCCAAAAAAAGTTCTCGTCCACACAGATGCCTCTATGTTTGGATTAGGAGCGGTGCTGAGCCAGGTCGGGGATGATGGCGGAGAATATCCCGTGCCTTTTCTCAGCAGGAAGCTGTTACCCCAGAAGGTGAGCTATGCTGCCATCGAAAATGAGTGCCTGACGATGGTGTGGGCGCTGAAAAAAACATAGCTCTACCTCTATGGACAGCAATTCACCTTACTCAGGGATCACAACCCATTGATGTGGCTAAACCAGGTCTCTGGAGACAATGCTGGCTTTTACGGTGGAGCCTGGCCCTACAACCATATGACTTCCCAATTCATTATAGATCCGGTAAGCAAAACACGAACGCTGAAGGGTTGTTAAGACAGATCATTATGCTTTACGTTTTGTCTTTAGCAAGTGAAATGCATGCTTTATCAGGTTGAGATCAGGTGACTGACTCAGCCACTGCCGAATATTCCACTTCTTTGCTTTAAAAAGTTCCTGGGTTGCTTTCGCAGTATGTTTTGAATCATTGTCCATCTATAAATTGATGTGCTGTCCAATCAACTTTGCTGAATTTGGATGAATCTGAACAGACAATATATCCCCACTGCTTCTGTTTCTGTCTCACTGTCAATAAACACTCGTGACCCAGTTCCATTGAAAACCATGCATGCCCATGAGAACACACTGAGAACCAGGTTTTAAAGATAATGTGGTATGCATTGGATCATGAGCCATTTTAAGCCTTCTCCATACTTTTTTCTTCCCATAATTCTGGTACAGGCTGATCTTCGATTCACCTGTCCAAAGAATGCGGTTTCAGAACTGGGATGGCTTTATTTTAGATTTTTTTTGGCAAAGTCTGATCAGGCCTTTCTATTCCCTCTGTTTGCGCTTTTGTGAAGTCTTCTCTTTATGGTAGACATGGCTAATGATATGCCTACCTCCTGGAGAGTGGATGGATTTATTTTTTATTTGTTTAAATTCTTTATTTTTATTGTGCATGGGATTACAGCAGTGCTTGCATAGCCACAACAGCTTCCACAAGCGCAATAGTATTTGAACATAGGTACGTTATGCGTTAAACTTGCAAATTTTTACATTTAGTGGTTTGTATAATGGGATTGTGTTAAAGAATCTCCAGTGGGAGATTTGCGTTATGTTTATAGATCTTATAGGTTAGTCAGATATGCCTAGATTGGGTGGGTGTGTAGTGTTGGTTTGTCTGAGAGGGTCTAGGCGGGTGCTGAGGGGGTTTAAAATGTTTGTCAGCTTACGTTTGGTTGGTGGAGGCTGAGGGGCCCCTGTATAGGTGCTACGTAGTGGTTCCATAGGGGGTATGGATTGTTCCTTAGGGGTTTGGAGGAGTTGTGCGTATAGATTCGCTATGTGTGGAGCGCTACGTACATCTGGCTGAGCAGGTTCTTACGCAGCCAACTGTTAGGGATTGTGAAAATAGTGTAGCTTATTGTGTGGTAGGTGGGTTAGTAATTCCCGTACCTGTCGGCTAGCATAGACCCCTTCGGGGGGAGTGTGGGTGCTTGGGCCCCTCGGAGTGGTTCGCCCTCATCTGAGAGGGGTGTTAGTGGGGGAGTTGTGGGGGGTGGGTGCCATCTCAGTTCTTTATTTCTTAGCACAGTTTTGGGACGTTCATAGCTAGCTGTTGAGCGCCTTAAAACATATATAAGAACTGAAAATATTAAACGTTAAACACATTCTAAAACATATTGTGATGCGTTGAGCTCTGTGCGGGTTTTCGGCCACCTTGTCTAGTTGTTTCAGGGTGAATTATGCTCAGTCCTGCCAGGGTTCAGATTCCCCGGATGTGGTGGCTCTTGGTGTGAACATGGTTGTGGTCGTTGGGTCCCATGTGTTGGGTGGCTTGTCTCGAGGTGCGCTTACGGTCTGGCCTTCTATGCCTAATGATGTAAGGAAGGTGGGTATGTCTTGTCTAGATTCTATCGTGCGAACAGTCCCGTTGTGTGTAGCTAGCAGAGTTCCAGGGGGGCCCCGTCTGTATACCACCCCTGCAGACCTGAGTTGGGAGGTGACCGGTGCTAGTGATTTGCGTCATAGCAGTGTTGCTCGTGTTAAGTCCTGGTAAAAGGTTAGAGAGGCGCCTTCAAAGGACAGCGGTGTTTTATCCTTCAGGGCCAGCATAATGTGGGCTTTATCTTGCGAGGTGAAGCAGCGGAGTATGACGTCCCGTATTTGGCCTGGTTTTGCCGTGGGCGAACCTGGTATTCTGTGTGCTCCTTCAATGGATAGTTTCCTGGCCATTGGGTGGGGTAGAATGGTCGCCAGCAGTCGCCTGGTGTAGTGTGGTAGCTCGTCTGCTGTGATGTTGGCAGGGACGCCCCTTATCTTGATGTGGTTGCGGCGTTGTCGTTCTTTGAATGCCGTCATCCTGAGGGACAGGGCTGATTGATGGACCTGTAGTTGGGTGACTGTGTCTTTAAGTGTGGTCCGTTCAGAGTTGATGTTGCTGATGTTAGTTTATGTTTGTGTTACACGGCCTGTGACTGCCTGTATGTCTGATCTGAGTTGCTGGAGGTCTGCAGCCCAAACCTTGTGGATGTCTGCCAGCAGTGCTTTTAAATCTGCTTTGGTGGTGGGGGCAGTGCCATCATAGGGCTCTGGGGGTGAAGCCTGACCTGTCTGAGGGTCCTGTGTGGCCCCTACCTCGTTGCTTGTCCCTGTGGCCTCCAGGTATGAGGGCTGCTGTGCGTCCGTGGGAGTTTTGGCCTGTGCCAGCCGTTGCAGCATGGAGCGGATGTCTCTGCCCTCTGCCGCCGTATTCGGTTTTTGGGACCGGCGTCCCATTGCTGGCATCAGGGTTTGTCGCGGGGGCAAGGTGTCCGACCCGTACAGGCTGATTCCCGCGTTTTGGATAGCCAGGAGATCGCACAGGCGGTAGGCTTGTGGTGCGCGGTAGGCCTCAGGCCTGCGTTTTCCCTTAGGCTGCTAGGGCGGCTGAAAGAATGGCATTGGCGGGTGCCGGACCGCTCCGTGAGGCAGGTCAGTCGGGTTGGGATGGCAGATGGGGCAGGATGCCTTAGATTTTGGGGTGTAATTTGGTCTAGTTGCGCAGAGCTGGCAGAGATGGCGTCCGATCCAGTTGGTGGCAAGCTCCGCCCCCGTCATGAGTGGATGAATTTTGTGAAAGGCTTTTCTTTACCATGAAAAGTATCCTACAATCATCCACCACTGATATTTTCTGTAGACGTCCAGGCATATTTGTGTTGCAAAGCTCACCAGTGCCTGTGCAAAACTTCTGATTTGGCCACTCATACTATTCCTGCTCTCTGGATGGATGTTGCACTTGCTTTGAGAGCTCCTTTGACTACAATTTGTTGGTTCACAGGAACAATTTGCAAATGCGAATGTCTCACTTGGAATGAACTCCAGATCTTTTACATGCTTAATTAATGGAGAAATAATGAAGGAATGGCCCAAACATGTCCATGAAACAGCTTGTGAGTCAATTGTCCAATCACTTTTGGTCCCTTGAAAAAGAGGGGGTTACATATTAAAGAGCTGTAATTCCTAAACCCTTCTTCCAATTTAGATGTGAATATGCTCAAATTAAAGCTGAGATACAGCACTTTAAGCCCACATTCATTATTTAACTGTAACGTGAGTTTATTTATTTATGTAAACAGCTGCAATAACAAAATATGTGTCAGTTTCCAAATATTTCCAGACCTAACTGTATGTCCAACCCTTACTTAAAAGGTCAGTCTTGGCATTACAACCAATATATATATATCTGTAGTTATGATGTCCGGAATCCTCAGGCAACATCCCACAGTAAGTAGATCAGTGCACCTCTGATCTGGTATCCTTTTCTGAGATACAGAAAAAGTTCCTACTTATGAATTATTGGTGCCAATTACGCTTTTGTTTGGATGGAGTTCACTGTCTAAGACAACCAATTAATTAAATCCAAATAGGGCCAAATATTATATACCCAATATCCAATGGGAACTTTGTTTCAGATGTATCAGAGGAGAAAGCCTAACCTGTGGTGTCTTGCAGATCTAGGTAAGTGTTAAACTGTCTGAGTACTTACCATGGGACAGTGACAGGGTACTTCTGACATGATAGCCAGTATAATTGGCTTTAGAAGTCATGGTGCCTACACTACACTGCCAGTTAGTCCAAAGGGGGGGAAAAATAAGGATTTATTTCCCTAAGCCAAGATTCAGGATCACAAAAGCCAGAAGCAGGAGATGATGATGACTGATAATATAGATTCTAAACAGGTCATATAATTAGAGCCCTGCACTTTATAAAAAAAATAGTAGAAGTGGGCATATAGGTTTAACCCAATTCTTTAGTTAAAGGACAATAATAAACTACAATAACACTTAATGTAAATTGCAACCATTTTAATTCAGTTGTCAAACAGCCATTAATAAACAATTATGTCCTCTAATTGCACCTCGGGACATTAAACCCTCTACCCACATAGGAAAACCTTGTAAAATGTAATCTTTAAGAGATCCGACAGTCTGATGAACAATTTTGTAAACAGGCATGAATTTGTATAATACGATTTAATTGCTTTCTGCAAACAACACGAGGTAGAGGATGTGAAGATAATTAGAGTCTTTATGGCAGCAGCTAATGAACAAAATCTGGGTCACAAAGCTCAGCTTGGCTGTCACACGAAGATGAGATGTGCCAAACAGTAGGGGACCTGTTGGTAACCATGTTAAATTCTCTAACAGGATTTGTTAGGCATGCTACAGCAAACCGCAGCTTTCTAATCCAACTGCTGGAAAGAAATGCAAGGATGTGCTTCGTGAAAAAACTATACCCCGATTTGTGCTCAGGGTAGAATTAACAGAACAGCAAAACAAACACACTGAGGTGAACACACATTAGTCTAAACACAAAGGCTTTGCAAGTAAAAGGCACAGTCAAGTAATGTGCCTCCTTCCAGAAAGCATGGTCTTTTATGGAGATGCCAGTTTAAGGGATTACATAGAACCACCCAGCCTGAGGAACATGAGAGGCCATTGCTATCCTTTGCTGTTGCAAAGCCGGCATTGAAATAAACACATAGCAGTGTACTCTTCAGTTTCATCCTCGATCATGGATTCATAACGATTAAGGCAGCTCCTATCAATAATCACCTACTTCTGCCCTTTTTAAGCCTATTTCCAATGTATAATAACAATCTAACAGACATATATGTCTCATGATTATAGGCCGTCCTGATTACAGTTGTAAAAGGAGTGCACAAGTAGTGTCTGGGGAAAAAACTGGACTAGTTATAATCATCTAGTAACTTAAGTCAACCAGTAAAAAAGGAGACCGAAAGGACTTTGGCCTCAAGTTAATAAGCTTTCCAAATGATTCCATACAGTTAGAAAACTTTCCAAATGATTTATCTACAAAAAGCCCTGTAGACTTCAGTGGTGACTTTTGCAGCTAATAGAATTGTAAAGTTTTTCTAATAGTTTTGAATGACTTGGAAAGCTTTTTAAATTGAGGCTGTTGTGGTTTGTGTTATGGTGTGGTAGTCAATTCAAGGGCATTCTGAAACTTATGACACAACGTGTTTCGAGAGTGATGTAAAAGCAGTGAGAAAAAAAAAAGAACATTTTAAATACATATCAGGGAACAATGCCAGATCAGCACCAGAAGCCAACAGGTTTGACTGTGGGTTACAGTGCTAACTCCTAACTAGTTCTTAGACATTTTCTGGTGGTCACTAAACTCACAAATATGTGGAGCCCACTTTAATAGTAATTAGGACCAGTCCTTTCTTTTATTGGGAGCCTCTTGTTGAATACATGATGTGCTTCTTCAATTTTAGTTCACATTGGATGTAAAAATATTTCTCGTATGTTCCAGTGTCCTAGGATTATCCTCTTTCTGTTAGTAGGAAGAGAGCCATTAGTGGCACCAAATAGAATATGTTTCGAGGCATGGTTTTAAGTAAAAAAAACAACAAAAAACCCTGATCTAATTCAAAATTGGTATAAATACGGTGTTTTAGGTGCAATACTCCCCTTAAAGTTAACCTGTTGAAATCAAATTTCAAAACACAAAGTCAAGAAGGATGAATGAAGTTAGTGACGCAGTCTAACAAACACTAAAGTGGCTGTGGGAGATAAAGGGTACATGAATAAGATACCATATTCCATCAAGTTCCACCTAGCAATTTCCATGTATCTGTTCATCAGATACTGTAAGGGTTTGGTACCACACTCCGGCATGTATTTACCGCAAGGCTGACAAGGCATTTGCCTTGGGCGGCAATTTCTGCGGGCGGCAAAAAAAGCCACCCCCCAATTGCCCTGGCAAATGCCTTGCCAGTCTCTTGTCCTGAGGGGCCCAGGAGCTGGCAGGCTGGTTACCTCAGGCCCCACCCTAGGCTGGCAGCGGAGGCACTTTTCAGGCAGGCAGCGAGGGAGCATTGATCCACCTGTTCAGCTCGCTTGCGCGAACCACAGTGATGCTGGAGACGGAATATTATTCAACCCCGGCCCCGGCATAACTACGCAGCGCGCGAGGAAGCTGAAAAGGAGGCTCAGTGCTGCCTCATTTCTGACCAGTGTTCCATCAAAATCCCCTACCCTGTGAAAATCCCCTACCCTCGTCACTTCTGGTGAGGGAAATCAGCTGGATCCTGTGCTGCACATGCGTGCTGGCACTCCTGCTACTCCTCCACAGCAAGGTGCTGGTAGGTAAGTAAAGCTATTCTGCATTTTCATAAAAAGCGTACAAATTACACATGTTGGTCCTGCAATGAGAATGCATACCTCTAGATCTATAATATAATATGCAGAGAGGACTGGTTATATTTATAATCTACTGAAACGAATGAATTAATTTTATTAGCCAGACCCTTCAAAAACCGCGTAATGTGACATGTTAAGCACCAGCATATTTCTGCTTCTAATAGTGGGCGTAAACTGCCAAGCAAACTGCTGTTGACTATGGAAATATAATTACTCTCTTTTGAAACATACACGTTTTGTACAACCTATCAGAATGGAGATTTGACCTTGAAAGAACAGACTGACCTTGTGAGCTTGTATTAGCATATGTATGACTCCTGGTGCTCCATGGCACCAATGCACCAGTCTGTCTGTTTCATTGCTTAAGGAGGATGGATAATTTCCAGATCGAAATTTCTTGTGACGCACATAGTCTATGCTTGGCTTCACCAGTTCATTTAATGTATCTTGTTCAACTTTTGATAAAGGCTGTAAAAACAAAACCACAACACAAAGAAAAAACACAAATCAACTGGACTTAAATGTTTATAGAAGATTAAATAGGTTTTTGGATACATGCACCTAATGCTGAGTAGTTAAAGCTATACTCTATGCACCAAAAAACTTTAGTTTAAAACAGAGGTTTTGGTGTATAGATCCAACCCCTGCAGTTTAATTATCTGCCATTTAGGAGTAATCACCTTGATTATCCAGCCCTAACAACACATCCCCTGAGACTTACTAAGCCTCTATACAAGCCTCCTGAAAAAAAGGCTAAAGATTTTAGCTTCCCTTAAGCACAGTGTGTAAAATGTATAATTTCTTATTTACTGATTATTAAAAGTCTGTCACAGCCTCCTGTGTGTGACTAAAGTTCAATTAACAGAGGAGGATTTAATAACTTCTAAAGTAAACACACTGTTGCAAGATCTGATTCAAAATAAAACCTTTTTTCCCCATGGAGGCAGCAAGGATTGCATAACCAAAGGGATTTAACTCCTAAATGGCAGAGAACAGAGCGGTGATAATGAAGGGGCACAATATATGCACCAAAACAGCTTCATTATGCTAAATTTGTTTTGGTGCTCAGTAAGTCCATTTAAACCAAATTGTTAACGATCACACTTAATTCGAAATAAGGGGGGAAAAGAAATATACGAACAAAACATAGTTTTCCCATCTCTGGGAGTTATGGGACCTGTTTTCTGGTGACTTGCAAACTCAGACTCTACTTGGCTGAGAAGATACTGTGACCATAAAAGGTAACTTCTTCTATACCACTCACTGCTTTTAGAAGCAGAAGGGCAATATTATTTTTTAAAGATAAAGATATTTTTAAAAAATCTCTTTAAAATTTGTAATTTTTTTTTTTTTTTTTTTTTACAAATCCCAAAAGCTTTACATTGTCCTTTGCATTGGATAGACATCGACGTTCTGAACGGAGAACAGCTATTTTGGTGAATTTACACCTTATCATACACACTTTACTGGCAATTCTACTGCACAATGCAAGGGAATGAATACCTCTTGCAAGAGGATTTCTGAACCAAACAGCTTGCAAATTGCTCACTGTGCTTAGAAGAATATCAGCCAAATCTTGCTGATTGGGTCAGAAAAGGCTGGGGTTCCTATATCTCTTGTGATACTCGGTTGTCCTTTTATTTGTCAACTGTCCTTGTGAGTGGGATCAGTCTGATATGTAAATAACACAGCTTTCCTCTGTTGTGGCTCAAGTGAATTCAAATATGTTAGAAAACTGAGCAAGGACTAAATGAAGGGCAAGCTAAACAGATTTTTTAAAAAATGTTTTCCCTTGTTCTCTTACTTACTGTTTTGTTTTTTTATAATCTAGTAATATATACTTTTTTTTCTATTAACGAGATTAAACTAATACAGAATAGAAGTGTCCCGGTTTGCTTTTGTCACAGTTTATATTATATACTCAAACGGTCTACGTCATATAGCACCCTCGAATGCCCATAGACACAGATTCTCACATTTAACATTGCGTGTCTACATCTACTTACCTGCATTAGCATGAAGTAAATTCCTGCTAAGCCATGTGCTGCTCCTACATAATATTTTTTGTGCCACTGATACAGCAGGGGGCAGCGCTCAGTCTTGTGCTCTTCTTTTGACAGGTTTTTCCCAGATTCGATAATGGCATCCGTGACCTGTAACATGGATAGAAGCAAAACTAAATACATCAGCCTAACTGTGAAAAGAATAAAGTCTAAAATTAGAGCAGAATGCGGAGTTTGGCAGCAAATAAACACCAACTGGTCCGAGCACTCAAACACTATCAAAACAAAATAGCAAAAAATAGCATGTGAGGGAACCTCATATTTATAGGTTGCAGCTTTACATTCGCTTTAGCTTCTATCCGATCATATAGCGCTCATCCAATATCTATTTGTTTGACTCAAACATTATCAGTCTGAAGTGCATCCTTCATGCACATGTGATGCAGCTTTCATTAAATGAAAAACGTGTGTTAAATAGGCTGGCTGCACACGCTGCAGACACATGCAGTTTAACACTTAAATAAGCAATCTAAGCACCATAACCACTACACAGAATGTTGTAAGGACTCTTGTCTTTTGGGTATTGCTAAAGAATAGGTTAGCACCCTGTATATATTTGTATAGAAATCTATCACATCCCCTTCGAGGTGCCTTTTTTTCTAGCCTTTCCTCATAACTAATGTTTTCCATCTCTCCTTTTAATTTTGCACCTCATCTCTACACTTTTTCTAGATCTGCATTATTATTCTTTAAAACTACTGCCCAAATTTGCACCGCTATTCAAGGTGTGGGTCTTGCCATTGATTTATAGAGGCAACATTATATTTTGATCATGGTAACAAATAACTCTTTATACACGAGAGCACCTTACTAGCTGGCAATGGCAGAACGGCATTGCACAGTGTTGCATAGTTTGTGATCTATGCTTATACGCAAAAATAAGTCCTGCGCTCAAACTCCCACTACTCATGGGCAGCAGCAATATTCATAGTACACATGAGCCACAATACATATAATAAAACCAAAGAAACATGGCACAAGTAATGCTGAAATAGGAGTAATGGGAGTTTGAGCGCATGACTTATTTTTGTGTAAACAGACTAAAATAAGTTGGACCCAAGATAGAATTATGTCACTAGTGACAATGGGTGGGTGCCAGCATATTCATAACACCATAACCACTACAATACACTGTAGTTGTTATGGAGATTGGGACTGTTCCATTATGACCACTTTTCAGCAGATCAGGCTGGAAGCACAGAATGACATCAATGTTCATTTCAATATGGAGTCTTTTGGCAGTCACTATAATATAGATAAAATAGAGCTGCCAATTTGGCTAGGCTATGGCACAGGTGACTAGGAGTTTTCAATGTAGCTGGTAAAACTCACTCTTTTTAAAACATAAGTGTAAAAACGCTAGAATGCAGGGAATATTACCAGAGGGAGAAAGAAACTTATTTTAAAACATAATTGCTGAGAATCTTGAAAATAAACGTCTCCAGCTTAAGACTTTCTAGAATGAAAGAATACATCTATATTTTCTTTATCTGCACCCCAAAATCTTAGAATTTATCTTTCACATTCCATTCTGTTAAATGAAAATCCTTCTAATTGGAATTTTACAGAATGTCTTCATGGAGAGAAAGTTTCCAAGATCTTCTAGCCATACTAGCTGTACAAGAATTGAAAAACCAGGTTCTACTTGGCCAAAAGATGCTTGGTCTATCTGAATTTTCCTTAGTACTCTGGGAGTCAGAGATATGGAATGGAAGTAAACGCTTTTTCCGCGCTAAAGGAATGAGACTGCATTGAGGACTTCTGACCTCAATAGAGACAGTTTAATGTTGTGCTTTGTGGCCATCAGGTCTATTTGTGGACTTGAAATCTTCTACTCCCATACTACTCCTAAATATTAATACTGATTAAGAAACGGTGATACTGCCAACCCCTGAAATGAATTTGCTTGATAAACTAAGCAGATTTATTTGCTGTGTGGTCTTGACTGCAGTGGAAAGTTATGGGTTTGTGTCCACAAGCTTCTAATTATGTTCCAAAAACTGAAAACCCACCTATGTCATGGTGATGGACTTCATAAATTAAATGAATGCAGGGCACAGGGGTCTACCACAAGGATATGTGATATTATCAGGTCCATAAAAATGCCAGTGGGGGTGTAGTGCAGTAAAGCTTTGGATCCATCACTCTTGGCACTTTATATTTCCCATTATTAAAGAGGGCAGTCTAAAATTGCCTTCAGGCGCTCTTATAAAACCACCTTAAAGGAACACTATAGGCCCTCAGACCACTTCAATGCAATGAAGTGGTCTGGGTGCCATGTCCCCCCCAACCCTCTTTAACCCTGCAGTGTAAAGCATTGCTGTTCTGCAGAATACATCACTAGAGGTGATTCCACCAAAATAGCAGAATCAAATTTGTCTATTTCAATTAAGATGGTCTCAGAGAGACCACCTGATTGGAACAGTGCGGTGTTTAGCCAAACAAGTGCACTAGCCTCCCAAAGCTTTCCTACGGGAAAGCATTACACTGGCTGAGATCATCGATCTACAGCATATTCATAACAGATATGAGAAGCTCAGATAGAATACATCATTGCAAGTATTCAGAATTTTTAAATGAATATATGCATATAAATTACCTATTTTGATCTGAAGCAGTACAGCTTCAAAACCATTTGATCGATGTGCTAATCTTTTAACTGCTTCAGGACCAGGATAAGGCAAACCCCAAGTTAATGAGACAGATCTGACCTGTGGTTTATCCTGAACGTATTACAAGGACACAAAACTCTCTAAATCCTTTTACATTAACAGTACGGTATGATGCTTAGTAATGGGCCATGTGCCAGGAGTCTATAAAGCAGCTGTCACAGACTAGGTAATTACTGGGTACAAGGGAACATGATTATCGCACAGGCACAATTTCTTCAACTGCAAAAAAGCACTTATTTTTAAAACTGATGTGACCTTTAGTTATATTTTATGTTCAATTCTGTAGCTGTAGATTTGAAATACAGCCCAGTTGTATATAATTAACTTGAGCATTCTAATGGGACTGTATCCACAGGTCTGGCAGTCTAAGTAAGTTTGAGAAACACAGAAGGAATTTTAGGACTAACCTCTTTAATTGTAGCCTGGGGTACAGTGTCTGGGCCAATCTCGGTGTTTACATAGAGAAGTGCGTAGAGGTAACCTGCTCTACCATAGAGTAACTCATCTGGGAGCTCCGAATCTGTGCTGATCACTCCTTTCTGCAACTGCAGTAGCCTGAGTGAGAGAATACAAAAAGATAGGAAAGGAGTGAAGCAAAGGAAAGACATTCTTAAATACTACATGATAGATGGAGTCTAGGGATGCAGTCCCCCGAATGTCAGTCAAACTGTTTAGGAGTGATTTGAAAATAAACAGTGTTGCGTCTGGCTCCTGTAGCTGTCTGCCTCTGACAGGCTCTCTCAGCAAATTTCCCTTACCTCTAAATACATTTAAATTTTATTTCATTTTTGGCATTTATATAGCGCCAACTTATTCCGCAGCACTTTACAATATTAGAAAAGGGGGGAAATTTAACAATAAATGCGACGATTATGAAGTGTTACAGGAACAATAGGTTGATGAGAACCATGCTCAAACAAACTTATAGTCTAGAGGTTTAACAGAGTCTTTTGGTAACACTGCATTAGCCACTAATGACCACTGCAGTGGTACCAAAATGTATAGCAAATTTTTTCATCAAGAAAATAAATAAAACCATGCAATGTCCAAACAGTAAAGTCAATGAGAAATATCCAAAACTTGTCTCTACAATTTCTAAATTACAGAAGATTAGACTGACCTATCTTCTAATTGTACAAGTACAACTAATTGTAAAAGTAAGTAACACTGTACTCTCTATAACAACTTCATCTTATCGAAGTTGTTATAGTGCCTACAGTAGTTTCCCCCTTCTAAGTGGCCCCATATGGCTTTCTTTTAATAGTTAGAAGGCTTGGAAGTACGGGTTCAAGCCACGCCTCCAAGTCCTCTGGATAGGAGAGCCCGGGAGTGTTACTTCCCGGATCTTATACCTAGGCATACCGTGATGTAGTGCGCGAATGAGCAGTGCCACCACGATCAGTCATCAGGCATTATTGCATCACTGCATGCAATGATCCTCTATGAGAGAAAAATTGGCAGATCGTGGAGAGCACTCCGCATGCACCTATGCTCCTCTGTGAGGAGCATTGGATTGGACCGTCATCCTCTCATCAAGTGAGGTGGAGCTTGTGGCAGCACCGACGGAAATTTGTTGCTGGAAAAAAGGTACCGGTATGTAGAACTATTTTTGGTATTTTGCTGTGCACGAGTGGAGGGGGTGGGGGCTTAGAAATAGGTAGTGACACTGATACAATAGCGTTAGGAATACAGATCTTTTAATCTAACTAAAGATAACTTATTCTCTAGTTATTAAGTTGGAATCCGGAATTATTGATGTCACTATTGCCCAACTCCATGTTCACTCATTTTATTGAAAAATGAAAAGTGGAATCACGTAAACATATGCCACAAATCTCTCCTCCATGATGTAACAGCAAACCTGGAAAACTGCTTGCAAAGAAAAAGGCGACAAGCGTATTTGACTTAGGATTTGGCTGGTTCGTTTTTCTGCTGACTTTGATGTTTAAATTACAATTCCCTGCAAATGGTGCAAGTCTTGGCAAACAAGAATTTACATGCAGTGTTTTGAAATGTTTCCTCCTCGTGGGACTCCATCATCCTTTAATTTTAGCATCTTCTATATCTCATTGCAGTGAGCTCATGAAGACTTGGCGAAATGGCAAGGAATATATATGTCTACCCTGGGTTTGAATGTATCTGGCTTTGCGGTTACAAAATATGCACATTATGCAGCAAATATGCTCTCCACCAAACTAACCACATTTCCATTTACTCACCATTGGGAAAATGAACACATTAAGAATCCTAATCAACACAATAAACAAAGTACTAATGCAAAAACACATAATTAAAGATTCTACATAATCATATATAATATATAATTAAAGCCCTATATATCTCTAACTACTTCAGCATTTGAACTCTATGTATAGGATGGAAGTTTAAAGGGACTGATACGTTTTATTTTTTTAATTTCCCCTCAAATGTTTTTGTTCCTCAGCATCCCCACAAACTTACTTTTTAAATTTTATTTTATTTTATAGCTTTGGAAAAGTAGGGACAGCTTTTATTTTTTTCTTATGTGGAACTTGATTTTTGGCAAGCATAGGCAAAGGGAGAAACTTAATCAAGCTACCACTCCTGTTTACCATAATTCGTCAAACTATTTGACTAAAAGATTATCTTCATGCAGTAGTTTATACAATAAAATATGGACTGTGCATTGCCGGCATGTAAACTAAGCAGACACTCCAAAGCAGGAGTGTAGAAAAAAAAACAAAAAAGTAAGACCAGTTATTCTTATTATTATTTTATTATTTATATAGCGCCAACAAATTCCGTAGCGCTGTACAATGGGTGGACTAACAGACACATAATTGAGATCAGACCACTGGTCGTACAGGAACAGAGGGGGTTGAGGGCCCTGTTCGATGAGCTTACATGCTAGAGGGAGTGGGGTATAGTGACACAAAGGGTTAAAGTAGGGGAATTAAATAGTTTGTTAGCGAAGGGTTTATTGAGTGCTTGTTAGGTCATTTTTGACAGTTGCAGGAAAGGAGTCATGGGGTGGGGGATGAGAAACTTGCTGACAGTTTAATTGATACGCTTTAATGAAGAAGTGAGTTTTCAAAGATTTCCATCCAGTTGGAAACAGCAGAGAGGCAGTCAGAAACACGAGTCAAGGTGGGTGGAGAGAGATCAGGGGAGGACAGGTAGATTTTTGTGTCATCTGCATATAAATTATATTGGAAGCCAAAGGAGCTGATGAGTTTACCAAGGGAGGCAGTATAGATAGAGAACAGTAGGGGGCTGAGGACAGAACCTTGGGGGACGCCGACAGAGAGGGGTTGGGGAGAAGAGGCAGAGCCAGAGAAAGAAACACTGAAAGAGCGCTGGGAGAAGTAGGAGGAGCACCAGGAGAGAGCAGTATCCCGTAGACCAAAGTTACGGAGAATGTGAAGAAGCTGTTGATTATCAACAGTGTCAAAGGCGGCAGAAAGATCAAGGAGGATTAGGATATAGTATTGGCCGCGAGATTTAGCAGCAATTAAATCATGGATACTTTGGTCACAGCAGTTTCGACAGAGTGACCAGTGCGGAATCCAGTCTGAAGGGGGTTAAGCAGAGAGTTGGATTCGAGAAAGTCTGTTAATCTGGCATACACAACTCTCTCGAGGATCTTGGAGGCAAATGGCAGTAGCGAGATAGGGCGGTAGTTGGATGGGGAGTTCGGATCAAGGTTGGGCTTTTTCAGAATCGGGGTTACGGTTGCATGTTTGAAGGGTGAGGGAAATGTGTCAGAGGAAAGGGAGAGATTGAAAATGTTAGCGAGAGGAAGAGCAAAAGAGGGAGACAAAGTGCGGATGAGATGCGAGGGAATAGGATCTAGGGAGCAGGTGGTGGGGCGGGAGGACAGGAGCAGAGCAGAAACCTCTTGTGCTGTAGCAGGTACAAATGAGCATAGGATGGCAGGGGGAGTGGGGTTGGGTGATGTAATGATAGGGGTAGGAGAGAGATTAAAGATATCTTTCCTGATTGTAGAGATCTTCTCAGTGAAATGAGATGCAAAGTTTGTGGCAGACAAGGTGGTGGAAGGAGGGGGAGTCACAGGGCGAAGAAGAGCATCAAAAGTGTGAAACAGGTGTTTGGGTTGATGGGACAGTGTGCTTATGAGGGTGTTGAAGTAGTTTACTTTTGCAGAGGAAACAGCCATGCTGTAGGAGCGCAGCATAAATTTATAGTGCACAAGTCAGATGCAAAGTGAGACTTTCTCCAGCAGCGTTCAGCAGTTCTGGAACATTTTTGAAGGTAACGGGACAGCTTGGTGTGCCAGGGTTGTAATTGGGGGCGCTTGCTGCGTTTAACTGTAGGAGGTGCCATGGTGTCAAGTTGAGAGGAGAGAGTGGAGTTGTAGAGTGAGGTTGCAGAGTTAGGGCAGTTGAGATTTGAGATGGGTAAAAGGAGTGTTTGGAGTTTGGTGGAGAAGTGCTGGAGAACGAGGGAGTTGAGGTTTCTGCGAGACTGGAGAGTTGATGGGGGTGAAATTTTGGTATGGGGTATGCAAATGTTAAATGTTAGCAGATGGTGGTCAGACAAAGGAAATGGAACAGTGGAGAGATCAGAGGTGGTACAGATTGGTGAAGATGAGGTTAAGAGTGTTTCCTGCAGTGTTGCTGAGGTAGAAATCTGTCCAAAGGAGGAGGTTACAGAGAGCAGACGAGAGGCATCAGGGCAGCTGAGCTTGTTGCTAGGGATATTGAAGTCCTCAAGAGGGAGTGCTAGAGGAAAGAAAGTGGGGTAACTAGGAGGAAAAGTGTTCAATAAATAGTTTAGGGTGACCGGGAGGGGGGGGGATAGATGATGGTAGTTCTTAAAGGAGTAGGCTTAAAAAGGCGTACAGTGTGAAGTAAAGGATAGGGCAGGGAGGATAGGATTAAAGGTACATTGAGGGGAGAGAAGGATGCCTACACCACCTCCTTTACAGTCGAGTCTAGGAGAATGGGAGAACTGTAGACCACCGAAACATAAAGAAGCAGGAGTTGAGTGTTATACACACACACACACACACACACATTAGTTTGGTAGACAGTGGCCACTGTTAAAACTACTTTTGCTAGGAAGTTAGTGGGTAACAGAAAAAAATTAATACTGTGTAACACTTCATATAAATAAATATAAAGTATTGTGCCCAGAAGAAACAATTTATTAAACCTTGTAGGGTAAATGTATACTCTGGTATAGCAAAGAACTTGCAGTATAGCCCTAATAAGGAAGTCCATCTATGTACACAGGCAAGTTTATGTTTTGCAATAAGCTATACTGCTTTATGATGTGCCTACTTTATGTGGATTTATTACAACCTTATTTTGTTTTTACGCAATAAAAGATTATATTTTGTACTCTACGGGTGTGCAACAGAATTTATTATTTGTGGGTTTTTTTTTAGCCAGTGTGGAGAACCAGTCCTTTGTGCTGCACCCTAGACTTTAATAATCTTATATGAACCTTCTGGATTGTATGGTCATGTGATTTTTTGGGGGTCAAGATTGATGATCTCAGCCAATTCAATGTCCTCCCATAGAAAAGCATTGGGAGGGTAGTGCGCCAATCAGATGTTTTCTATGAGACCATCTGATCGAAATGGGCAAGTTTCAATTAGCTATTTGAACAGAAGTGTCTCTTGTGGATGTGTGAGAGACAGTTGCTAGAGGCATTTAAACCTTGGAATTGTAAAGCAGGGGGCGTCGGCACGGGGGGCTGTTCAAGAGTCCATTCGGGGCTCATTCACAGGTCTTCTTTTAGGTTATGTAAATTACTAGACGCGAGTCGCTTTCCAGCCACCTAACAGGTAGGATACGGTAGTGCTGATTTACTGATTTCACGCACTACATAGTCAGGCAAAAATTTCTGTGGGCTGAGGAAATCACATGCCAGAACTTTAGAGATGAGGCTTGTCCCATCAGTATAGGAGCTGTTACTGAGCCTCTCCTTCCTTTGCTTGTAGCAGATGTGGAGCTGATGAACGTGGAGGAGGTATTAGAAGCAGTGGCGATGGTGTATGCAGGGGAGTTTAAGAGAGATGTGGAGGGGGAATATGAAGGGATGTGTGTATTTGTATGTGCAAGGAATCTGTGCAGGGGTGTGTGCAAGGAATCTGCGCAGGGGTGTGTGTAAGGAATGTGCGCAGGGGTGTGTGCAAGGAATCTGTGCAGGCGTGTTTGCAATGAATCTGCGCAGGGGTGTGTGTAAGGAATCTGCGCAGGGGTGTGAGCAAGGAATCTGCGCAAGGGTGTGTGCAAGGAATCTGTGCAGGGGTGTGTGTAAGGAATCTGTGGAGGGGTGTGTGTGAGGGAGCTGTGGTGGGGTGTGTGTGAGGGAGCTGTGCAGGGGTGTGTGTGTAAGGAATCCGTGCAGGGGTGTGTGTGTAAGGAATCCGTGCAGGGGTGTGTGTGTAAGGAATCCGTGCAGGGGTGTGTGTGTAAGGAATCCGTGCAGGGGTGTGTGTGTAAGGAATCCGTGCAGGGGTGTTTGTGTGTAAGGAATCTGTGCAGGGGTGTGTGCAATGAATCTGTGCAGGGGTGTGTGCAAGGAATTTGTGCAGGGGTGTGTGCAAGGAATCTGTGCAGGGGTGTGTGCAGTGAATCCGTGCAGGGGTGTGTGCAAGGAATACGTGCAGGGGTGTGTGCAAGGAATACGTGCAGGGGTGTGTGCAAGGAATACGTGCAGGGGTGTGTGCAAGGAATCCGTGCAGGGGTGTGTGCAAGGAATCCGTGCAGGGGTGCGTGCAAGGAATCCGTGCAGGGGTGTGTGTAAGGAATCTGTGCAGGGGTGTGTACAAAGAATCTGTGCATGAGTGTGTGTAAGAATTCTGTGCAGGGGTGTGTGTAAGGGAGCTGTGGAGGTGTGTGTTGCCCTTAGTAATTAAGTTGTGTTTACAGATCAACCATGACAAATACTGTGTATGAAAATCAATATTACTAAGTTACTATGACATAAGCAAGAACGGCATTGGGTTTAATCTGGCATCGGTTTCTGAGGCATAATATCCATTGATGAAACAGGAAATTGTCCAAGATCAAAAACAAAAATAAATGAACTACCACTAAGTAAAGAGACTGGCAGTAATGATAAATTGTTGCCTGTGCCACTTGTGAACCACTTATTGCCTGTGTAGTATCCCAAGAATGTACCAGAGGAAGTAACATTTATTAATGTAGATTTATAAAAGTGCATTGGATATAGGCCAGGAGTGATGCATATTCATGCTGGTTTTAGTAGAACAAATGAATGAGATGGACAAAATTATATAAACAACTAAACAGTTATTGATACTGCAGATATCATAAGACAGAGTGCAGCCTTTTGCTTTTAGAAAGTAAATACAACTAGGCTGCATAGTGGTGGTCCTACTGACTCTTATAAATTGGTTACCCACATTATTAAAGACCCTTCATCATAAGTAACACTTGCCTGCAGATATTCTGGCCTGATGAGCTTTAGCTTAATGAAACAGTTTAGGTGTATAGAACATGCCCCTGCAGTCTTACTGCACAATTTTCTGCCATTTAGGAGTCCCTCAGCACCAGGCCGCGCTTCTCCTCCTCCGCCATCAGTCGATGTGGGGAACCTAATGCTCAGAGAGCGCTATGCATGCATTGCGACTTCCCCATAGGAAAATATTGAGTCATTGCTGTCATATGGGGCTTTGCTTGACGATGGATGTTCTCAAGCTAAGTGTGAAGAAGTCCAGCGTCATTTCATGGTAGACAGCCACTAGAGGCAGTCTTAATACTGCAATGCAAACATTGCAGTTTCTCTAAAACTGTAATGTTTCACATTGCATGCTTAAGAGAGCAGGGAGATGTAGTGGTCTGGGTGCCTATAGTCATCCCTTTAATAGCCTTCTAGAGCCTACAGGAGCCTCCTGCATGTGATTAAAGTTAAATTTACAGAGCACAAGATAAAAACTTGTATAGCTAGTTTACATCTGTTTGAAAATTAAACAATTTTTTTTTTCATGCAGGCTGTGTCAGTCACAGAAATTCGAGGTGTGGCTAGGGTTGCATAAAAATACATATAAGTGACTTAACTCCTAAACGGCAGAGAATTAGGCAGTGAGACTCCAGTGGCATGATCTATACAAAAACTGCTTCATTAAGCTAAAGTTGTTTTCATGCCCATAGTATCCATTTAATAACAAAGTGAGTATTCAAAGTAAATTTCAAATTTTTGATCAAAGTAGCCTAAAAAGAAGCACAGCTTAGAGAATTTTCCAGTTTGGCCGTCTGGCTTTAAATTTGAAATTGAATTCTCCTTTTATTGAATAAACGTATTTGTTTTTTGTGTAGTTTGTGATTTTTTTTTTTTTAACCTCCTGTATGCTTCATTGGGATGTTACATTTGTTCTTACTTTGTGATGCAATCGTTTGCTTCAGCTTGGTTTTGCAGTTTGTGATGTACGACTGCTCCCACAGCGAGGGGTCCAGCATCACCACAAAGAAAGCTGACTTTTCTGCCATTCAGGTTCCGTAGTATCCTTTTCACGTAGTCCAGTGACCGCTGAAGATGGGATTCCTCCTGGGTGACACGGTACAGCTGCAGGTAGAGGAGGACTATGCCTACAAGGAAGAGAGACTTGTTTGCTTAGCACTCTACAAATAAGAAGGGATGGACTAGTATCATATAATTTAGATTACAGAATATTCAGGTTTTTGTTATGTGCATATATATGCAGCAATCTGATTGGACAATGACATTGGTGAATGACAAGAGCCTGACAGTATTTTAATAGTTGATGATAAACCACAGACCATGCTCTCAAAGGTTTTACAACCATAGCAACTGCAACACACATTTTAGAACCTGCCTGGGAAGTCCCCTGGAAATTCCTTCTCTCTCCATTTTTTAAAGAAACAAATGGGGTCTGTCATGGGAGTAATGAAATACCAACAAAGTGGTGAAGCCATGTGAAATTGAGGGTTGAGAAAGAGACTGTGACTGTGGGGGTGTGAAATAGGACAGGGACGGGAGAGAATAAGGAAGAGACATATAAGGGCAGCTGTGAGATGGTGGCCTGTAAGACACAGTCAGTTAAACATAATATTTAAGGAGAGAAATTAGGTGTTTATGAGGTCTTGACAAGCAGAAAGTAGACACGCAGTGGGCCTGACAGAATTACTTCATATTGAGTTACACATTCTTAGCACATAGATGCTCCTACTACATAGATATACATAGCAGTATTAACTTTACAGCATTATCAAACTTCAATTATTATCATGTTTGGTATTTATATAGCGCCAAGTAATTCTGCAGCGCTTTACAATATTATGAAAGGGTGGGGAATTTACAATAAATTAAACCATTACACAGTGACACAGGAACAATAAGTATATGAGGGCCCTGCTCAAATGAGCTTACAGTCTAGAGGAGGTAGGGTACAAATACACAACAGGGCAGCAAGGGTGGCAGCCACCAAACAAGATGGAAAAGTAGCAGAACTGGAGGTGAGAGTGTAGTGTGGCACTTTAGGAGAGCAAGAGACAGATATGGATAGGTATAGTTCCTCTGGGAGTCCATAAGCATTTCTGAACAGATGTCTTTTGAGTGACTTTTTAAACAATTGAAGACTAGGGGAGAGTCTGATGGGGTAGGCAGGCTGTTCAAAAGGGAGGGAGCCATTCGTGTGAATTCCTGCAAGCGCGAGTTAGGTCACCGGAAGAGCGGAGAGACAGAGAAGGGGCATATCTTTAAATCAGTGAATAAATGTAAGTGTGGCTAGAGTTGGTTAGAGCTTTATAGGCAAGAGTTAGTATTTTGACCTGACACCTATAGGATACAGCAAGCCAGTGTAAGGATCGATAGAGGGGAGAGGTATGGGAGCAGCAATGAGTGAGAAAGATCAGCCTGGCGGCAGCATTCATTACTAAGTGTAGCAGTTTGGCTTCTGGGGAGAATTACAGTAATCCATGCGAGAGATTACCAGAGCATGAACAAGCTCCTTGGCAGCATCTTGCGTGACAAAGGGGCAGATGCGGTGATATTTTCAAGGTGGAATCGACAGGTTTTAGCAACATTCTGGATATGAGGCGCAAAGGTGAGGCCAGGATCAAAGACTGGTGCGAAGTACCATCAACTTGCAGGGAAAGCGAAGGAGGAGGATCAGCATTATGAGGGGAGAAAATAAAAGCTCAGAGAGATTGAGTTTTAGAAAGCAGGACTACATCCAATCAGAGATTAAAGAAAGGCAAGCAGTGACAAGTTGTAGGACCATGGGGGAGAGATCAGGGGAGGAGAGATATATCTGGGTGTTGTTGGCATACAGATGGGAGTGGAATTAAAAGGAGTTATTGAGTTTGCCAAAAGAGACAGTATAAAGAGAGAACAGAAGAACAGATCCTTGGGGGACTCCAACTGAGACAGGGCGAGAGGAGGAGGTGTCATTGCAAAAGGAGACACTAAACGACCGTTGGGAGAGATAGGAGGAGAACCACGAGGACAGTGTCACAAAGACCGAAGGATTGAAGAGTTTGTAAATGGAGGACATGATCAACAGTGTCAAAGGTGGCAGAGAGGTCAAAATGAATTAGTATGGAGTAGTGGCCTTTGGATTTAGCTGTGATTAGGTAATTTGTAACTTTAATAAGAGCAGTCTCAGTGGAGTGGAGGGGGCGAAAACCAGATTGAAGAGGATCGAGGAGGGAGTTGGAATTTAGGAAGTGAGTCATACGAGTAAAGACAAGTCTTTTCTAGAAGCTTTGAGGAAAAAGGAAGCACTGATATGGGGCGATAGTTGGAAGGGTAAGACGAGTCTAGGGATGGCATTTTTTAGAATAGGTACGACAGTAGCATGCTGAAAGAGAGCAGTTTAGGATGTATGTTAAGGATGGTACAAGACAAGGGGAGAGAGATCTGATAAGGTGGGAAGGTACTGGATCAAGCGGACAGGTGTTTGGACAAGAGGAGAGAAGAAGCACAGCCACCTCCTCTTCTGTAGCTGATGAGAAGGCCTGTAGGGTAGGGATGGTACGGTCCAGGTGTGGTTGCTAAGGGGGGAGAATTATTTCCTTAGCTGTTCAATCTTGTCAGTAAAGTCGGTAAAGGCTGGAAGTTTAGTTTGGGGGGGTGGCTTGAGGTGGGTGAAGGAGAGAGTTGAAGGTATTAAAGAGAAGCCTGGGATTGCGTGAGCATGAACTAACGAGAGAGGAAAAGCAGGATTGTTTAGCAAGTGTGAGGGCTGTGCTGTATGAATACAATATGAATTTATAATGGAGGAAGTCTGACAAGGAGCGGGACTTCCTCCAGCAGCATTCAGATGAACAGGAGCATTTCTGCAGGTAGCAGGTCGACTTTGTGTGCCAAGGTTGGAGACGCGTCTTCTTTGAGGTGCATGTTTCGAGCGGGGCTGCGGCGTCCAGGGCACAGGTGAGGATAGCATCATATGAGGAGATTGTAAGAGACGAACAGGAGAAGGTAGGGATGGATGAGAGTTTGGAATGGAGATCAGCTGAGAGTTGCTGGAGGTTATGAGAATTCAGGTCCCTTCTGAGTTGAGGAGGGTAAGGATGAGGGATCTCTCAAGAACAAATGATAAGAGACTGTGATCTGAGAGGGGAAATGGATATATGTGTTGCCATAGCAAATTTAAACAATTAAAGAGGAAAAAATATATAAAACAGAAAACTCTCATTAAACACATAAATAAAAGAGCACTAGCTTAATATATATTTTAAGTGAATCTGTCATAACCGATTCACATTAAGTTCTAACAACACATTATGCATGATAAATTATATATTTTATGGCTTAATTAATTCTCACCTTTTCTCCAACAATTCAGTCTGTGGGTGTTCTACTAATGTAACACCCACGTGCCAGCCCTGCCTACATCTCAACCCCTTCTGTGCGGTTGACCTTGCTGTGAGTCACTTCAAGCATGACAACCCAACTCCATGATGCGGATGTTCACCTCATTGCCAGTGCATTAGCGCCTAGAAGAGTTTAGGAAGGCTGGACAAGTTAAATTGCAGGGAGATGTGCCTAGGGCTGCATAAACAAAGTGATTTAACTCATAAATGGTAGAGAATTGAGCAGTGAGACTGCAGGACATGATCTCTACACCAACACTACTTTATTAAGCTACAGTTGTGTTTTGGTGACTATAGTGGCCCTTTAATGTACTTTTCTTTTTTGTGAATCTGTACCTAACGTGACAAATACATGTTAAGCAACCCTACCCCTCGACTTTAATTAGACAAAGACATTTCAAAGTATGTCCCAAGGACTGCTATGATAGGAAAAATCGTGCAAGACATAAATGTGCTCTTTTTAAATTTATGAATAGGCCTGTGACAGATGTACCCACTACACTGGTAACAGCTGTGCACATTGGAGTGTTTATTTCAAACACAAATGGTGCAGATTCTGTCACGCCTATGCCATAACAATGCTTTTTACATAAGTTTATCATGCAAACTATCACCACCCCTGCAGGCCATACAGACCAACATATATATCATTCAACCACAACAGAAATTCAACCACGTTTGGGAAATTTAAAAGGGTATTCTAAACCAAAAAAAATGTAGATTAATGAAGCAGCTATGAGATCACTCACCTGCAGTGTCACTCCTTGATGCTCTACCATTTAGGAGTTACCTCACTTTTGTTTCTGTTTATCGTGCCCTAGCCATACCAAATCTGGCTGTGACTAGCACAGCGTCCAATAAAACAAACAAAAAAAAAAACGTTTTAAATCAAAAGGATTGCTTTAACGCCATTTTGGCGGCATAGCACATCTAATGATCAGGACCTCCCTGCAGCCTGGATACTTACTTACCTCGCCGGATCCGGATCGGGAGGACCGCATGACAAACGAGGCAGTCCACCTGTGGCTAATTTGAGCCATGGAATCAGGATATCACCGTGATCACATGACTCAGATCTGCCAGATTGTAAGATTGCCTGCAGGGGGACTGCCTGAGATGTAAGGCAGAGCCCCCATTATATAAATAAAATAACATAGTTATGTAAAAAAAAAATAAAAAATACATTTAGAATTATATTATTTACTATCTATATACGTTTTTCATTCTAAGTGTACTTTGATATCAAGATATAGAATTATAGTGGGGCGGGGCCTGACAGCCAAGATGGCTAGACGTGATCTCTGACAGCTCCAGCACCAGCAGCTACAAAAACACTTATTTTGACCAAACTACAGAAGCCAGCAGCATAAGGTGCTTGGAATATGACACAGAACCTTGCAAGGAACAGAACGATGCCTGTCCTGCGTCGAACCACATCAAGTGAGGCTGAACAGGCCATGCGGCCTAAACCGGAGCGGAGCCTAAAGCCTGGGAGAGGCGGCCGATCTCCTGGCGTGGGACCCGCACGCAAACGGGAAACACACTCTGCCCTGCTACCCCCCCCTCTGGACCGGCGGGGGTTATCCCGGTCCTCGCTGGGGTCGATTACCCCCAATCAAGCAACGAAGCCTGCAACCAAGCACAAGTGCCTGGGCCCGACCAAGATGGCGGCACAGACGCGGCCCACGGCTGCACGACATCTCATCACACCCCCCAAGCATACTTTAGAGTTCTTCGACCGACTCGGCACAAGCCTCTGGTCAGAACTCAAGGCCAAAGGCCTGGCCTTCCAAACAGCGATGAAACGAGCAGCGGCATGGATCCGCCCTTCAACATTGCGCCAATTATGCTGGCTCCCGCCCAAGGCCTCCAGAGCGACCTCCCGACAGAGGCGATTCTGCAGACCCAGATGGTGGAACACTCGGCTATACCCCCCGTGCACCAATACTCACCAACGCTCTCGCACACATCAAGGGGAGTCCACCCAACTCGCTTACCACCCGACGACACTCATAACCTTCGTCCCTCAGGCGGACCTCACCACCACCCAAGCACACGCTCAGGAAGGTCTGAACAGCCGGAGCGGCGAACAATCCACTCAGGCCTCAGGAGAGACCCGGTTCCACAGAATGGGCGTTGGTTAGCCATAAGACGCTCTAAAGACGAGGACTAAAAGAACCTCACCTGCACACCAGGGACAGTTCTCTGTGCTCAGACACAAACTCTCAGCCGACGTACCATTGCCGACCTGCTGCCTCCCTCTAATCACCGGGGCACCTCATCGGGACGCCTGTCACTTCTACCCATGCAGATGTCATGCCTAGCCCTGGACTACCGAGGACGCTCTCCCCTGCAGATAAGCAAAGTTTACAAGAACTCTATTATCAGTTTAAACTATAAAGTTCTACTATGTCTAAGCCCTGACTTTCACTTCACAACGCTCCCTACCAAGCATTTCATCTAGAAACAGCTTATATTTTTATTACCTTTCTGTTACGACTTCACACTTTATTTACTTAAAACGTGTTTATGATAATGCACAGTCTACTGCTAATCCTTTAATAGACCGTTTAACATTTCAGTAGGCTTGCTTACAGTCACTTCACTCATTTCTGAATCTATACCCAGAAAGACGTATCATCTTATATAGGCATGTCTAGAGTAGAATGTCTCACACGACTACTATTGTGCAAAAGCCTGTAATTTTATAATTTTACAATTAACCATTAAGCCTGTTTAACCCTTAATGGGCACCCGACCTGTATTGTCCTGTTAGAATCAAACCAAATGGACAAAGAAGATTATCAATCTTACACTTAACTGTTCCTATGCCTGAATACTCCAGCATATTATACCATATAAGCAATGTTTCCTAGCCTGTTATAGTTCCTATTAACAAAAATGTGCAAATGTCAAATGCCACGAACATGTCTACATGAATCTGCCTGTGTCTGCTGTCGTGGCTACATGGGCCTGACTGTAAAATGTTTTGCACCAAAAATAAAGAATTAAAAAAAAAAAAAAGATATAGAATTATATATTGATATCAAAATACACTTACAGGGAGTGCAGAATTATTAGGCAAGTTGTATTTTTGAGGATTAATTTTATTATTGAACAACAACCATGTTCTCAATGAACCAAAAAAACTCATTAATATCAAAGCTGAATATTTTTGGAAGTAGTTTTTAGTTTGTTTTTAGTTATAGCTATTTTAGGGGGATATCTGTGTGTGCAGGTGACTATTACTGTGCATAATTATTAGGCAACTTAACAAAAAACAAATATATACCCATTTCAATTATTTATTTTTACCAGTGAAACCAATATAACATCTCAACATTCACAAATATACATTTCTGACATTCAAAAACATAACAAAAACAAATCAGTGACCAATATAGCCACCTTTCTTTGCAAGGACACTCAAAAGCCTGCCATCCATGGATTCTGTCAGTGTTTTGATCTGTTCACCATCAACATTGCGTGTAGCAGCAACCACAGCCTCCCAGACAATGTTCAGAGAGGTGTACTGTTTTCCCTCCTTGTAAATCTCATATTTGATGATGGACCACAGGTTCTCAATGGGGTTCAGATCAGGTGAACAAGGAGGCCATGTCATTAGATTTTCTTCTTTTATACCCTTTCTTGCCAGCCACGCTGTGGAGTACTTGGACGCGTGTGATGGAGCATTGTCCTGCATGAAAACCATGTTTTTCTTGAAGGATGCAGACTTCTTCCTGTACCACTGCTTGAAGAAGGTGTCTTCTAGAAACTGGCAGTAGGACTGGGAGTTGAGCTTGACTCCATCCTCAACCCGAAAAGGCCCCACAAGCTCATCTTTGATGATACCAGCCCAAACCAGTACTCCACCTCCACCTTGCTGGCGTCTGAGTCGGACTGGAGCTCTCTGCCCTTTACCAATCCATCCATCTGGCCCATCAAGACTCACTCTCATTTCATCAGTCCATAAAACCTTAGAAAAATCAGTCTTGAGATATTTCTTGGCCCAGTCTTGACGTTTCAGCTTGTGTGTCTTGTTCAGTGGTGGTCGTCTTTCAGCCTTTCTTACCTTGGCCATGTCTCTGAGTATTGCACACCTTGTGCTTTTGGGCACTCCAGTGATGTTGCTCTGAAATATGGCCAAACTGGTGGCAAGTGGCATCTTGGCAGCTGCACGCTTGACTTTTCTCAGTTCATGGGCAGTTATTTTGCGCCTTGGTTTCTCCACACGCTTCTTGCGACCCTGTTGACTATTTTGAATGAAACGCTTGATTGTTCGATGATTACGCTTCAGAAGCTTTGCAATTTTAAGAGTGCTGCATCCCTCTGCAAGATATCTCACTATTTTTTACTTTTCTGAGCCTGTCAAGTCCTTCTTTTGACCCATTTTGCCAAAGGAAAGGAAGTTGCCTAATAATTATGCACACCTGATATAGGGTGTTGATGTCATTAGACCACACCCCTTCTCATTACAGAGATGCACATCACCTAATATGCTTAATTGGTAGTAGGCTTTTGAGCCTATACAGCTTGGAGTAAGACAACATGCATAAAGAGGATGATGTTGTCAAAATACTTATTTGCCTAATAATTCTGCACTCCCTGTAGAATTAATATTTACACATAAATATATATATACATACACGCACACACGTTCATTCGAAGTGTATTTTAATAAAATAAAATATATATATATATATATATGCAAGACGATGAAGAGAGCGCTCCAGAGGATTTTTAAATAGATTCAAAGTGATCAACGTTTCGACCCAGAAGGTCAAACATCTTGCATATCCATCCACGCTGTGCAGCACCGGGGTCCATTTACCCAACTTCATAAAAGGTATATATATATATATATATATATATATATATATATATATATATATATACACATATACACACACACACACATACATACATTTTATTATCAAAATACACTTAGAATTAGTTTATATTATACATAGAATTCGAAGTGTGAGAGCACTTCCTTGTTGGTGGAGTATAGATATAGATACACACATATAAACAAGGAAGTGCACTTACGGGATTTGCTGTAGAAACATGTAGTGAATATAAGGGGTAATCGGGGCTTTAGTGGGTGCAGTGCACATTAGGGGCTGTAGTGGGTGCAGGGTAAATTAGGGGCTGTATAGAAATATAATATATAGCCAAAGAATATATACAATAACACCCCAAACCACGTGAAAATATAAGTGGTGAAATTACCCTCATAAAGTTTTCTAGATTGTAAGAAGATTCCTCTTATATTCTTTATATGTACATACAAAATACAATCTATAATAAAGGAGGGTAACTTAAAGCGGCACTGTCATGCCGAACTTACCTTTCCTCAATCTCTTCCTCTTCTCCCCCTCTCTCGGGATCTGTTATTCTTTTCTTCCTGTCTTCTTTAGTTTTCTTTAAAATCATAAGACAAAGTAGGGACTCTGTCTTATGGAGGATTCCTCCGCTTGACCAGCTCTGACCAGCGGAGGAGCAAAGTGTGCTTCATTTCCGCTGGTCAGACCAACTTTCCCATGATCCCTAGCTTTCCTCCCAGTTCCCACAATGCTTCCTGTCAGTATTGCCGAACGTCCTGTCACTTAGACAGAATGCCGGCAAAACTGCCGAATTGCATCCTAACAGAATGAGCACTGTTTCTCCATTGGTGTTAGGATGCAATTCGGTACTTTGTTCGGATCGGAATTTCATTCAAATGAATGAAACTCCGATCCTATTCATTGCTGTGGCTGCATCTTGCAGCCGCTTAGTAGATAACTCCCTAATTCCCACGGTATCAGGGAGCTATCTACTAAAAGGCTGAAAGACCTAAATTGGTCTTCTAGCCAAATTTACTAACACTAAGTAAAAATGACTTGGTATTAGTAAATAATATGCCCCTACTCGCTATACCGCGAGTAGGGGCATGTCTAGTAAGCAGTGAGCAGCCTGTGGCTGCTCACTGTAAAAAAAAAAAAAAAAAAATATTGCCCCCCACCCCTAAATGACGGGTGGGGGCTGTAAAGTAAAATAAGGGAGGGAGACCTATTGTCCCCCCCCCCGGCCCCCACCCCTGAGCGGTGGGTGGGGGCCATAAAGATAATGAGGGGGGGGGGACCTACTGTCCTCCCCCCCGGCCCCCACCCCTGGGCGGCGGGTGGGGGCCATGATAGTAGTAGGGAGGGGGGGGGACCTACTGTCCTCCCCCCCGGCCCCCACCCCTGGCCGGCGGGTGGGGGCCATGATAGTAGTAGGGAGGGGGGGGACCTACTGTCCTCCCCCCCGGCCCCCACCCCTGGCCGGCGGGTGGGGGCCATAATGGTAATAAGAGGGGGGGGACCTACTGTCCTCCCCCCCCCCGGCCCCCACCCCTGAGCGGTGGGTGGGGACCATAAAGATAATGAGGGGGGGGGGCCTACTGTCCTCCCCCCGGCCCCCACCCCTGGGCGGCGGGTGGGGGCCATAATGGTAATAAAGGGGGGGACGGGACCTACTGTCCTCCCCCCCGGCCCCCACCGCTGGGCGGCGGGTGGGGGCCATGATAGTAGTAGGGAGGGGGGGGGGACCTACTGTCCTCCCCCCGGCCCCCACCCCTGGCCGGCGGGTGGGGGCCATAATGGTAATAAGAGGGGGGGACCTACTGTCCTCCCCCCCCGGCCCCCACCCCTGGAAGGCGGGTGGGGGCCATAATGGTAATAAGAGGGGGGGGGGGGACCTACTGTCCTCCCCCCCCCTGGGCGGCGGGTGGGGGCCATAATAGTAGTAGGGGGGGGACCTACTGTCCTCCCCCCCGGCCCCCACCCCCTGGCCGGCGGGTGGGGGCCATAATGGTAATAAGAGGGAGGGGGACCTACTGTCCTCCCCCCCCCGGCCCCCACCCCTGGGCGGCGGGTGGGGGCCATAATAGTAGTGGGGGGGGGGACCTACTGTCCTCCCCCCCGGCCCCCACCCCTGGCCGGCGGGTGGGGACCATAATGGTAATAAGAGGGGGGGGGGAACTACTGTCCTCCCCCCCCGGCCCCCACCCCTGGGCGGCGGGTGGGGGCACTAAGTAAATTCCCCCCCCCCCCCCCCCATCAAGGTGACTAGGGGTGCCCAAGCCCCTAGTCACCCACCCCCCACCCAAATAAAAAATGCCCCTACCTACCCCCCTCACCCTAAAAAATAGTGAGGGGGGAATAAAATTGCTAACCTGTAAAGTAAAATTAAACTTACCATTCAACGTCTTCTTTTTTCTAAAATCTTCATTTTTCAGCCCCAAAAAAGGCCAAATAAAAAACCATCATAGCCGTCGAACTAAAAATAAAATAAAAAACCCGAGCGCAAAAAAAAAACCCGACGAAAAAGAAAAAACCCGAGCGCACATAAAAATAATCCATCTTCACCCATGGAGGGCTCCGCGCAGACTGAGCTCCGCAGGGCGGGGCAAGGCTTATAAAGCCTTGCCCCGCCCTGCAATTAGCCTAAGAACACTCTGATTGGTGGGTTTAAGCCAATCAGAGTGCTCTTTGTCATTTTACAAGCGTGGGAAAGTTCTTTGGAATTTTCCCATGCTTGTAAAATGACACAGAGCACTGTGATTGGATGGCTTGAAATCCATCCAATCACAGTGCTCTGTGTCATTTTACAAGCGTGGGAAAATTCCAAAGAACTTTCCCACGCTTGTAAAATGACACAGAGCACTGTGATTGGATGGATTTCAAGCCATCCAATCACAGTGCTCTGTGTCATTTTACAAGCGTGGGAAAATTCCAAAGAACTTTCCCACACTTGTAAAATGACAAAGAGCACTCTGATTGGCTTAAACCCACCAATCAGAGTGTTCTTAGGCTAATTGCAGGGCGGGGCAAGGCTTTATAAGCCTTGCCCCGCCCTGCGGAGCTCAGTCTGCGCGGAGCCCTCCATGGGTGAAGATGGATTATTTTTTTGTGCGCTCGGGTTTTTTATTTTTCGTCGGGGTTTTTTTTTGCGCTCGGGTTTTTTATTTTATTTTTAGTTCGACGGCTATGATGGTTTTTTATTTGGCCTTTTTTGGGGCTGAAAATGAAGATTTTAGAAAAAAGAAGACGTCGAATGGTAAGTTTAATTTTACTTTACAGGTTAGCAATTTTATTCCCCCCTCACTATTTTTTAGGGTGAGGGGGGTAGGTAGGGGCATTTTTTATTTGGGTGGGGGGTGGGTGACTAGGGGCTTGGGCCCCCACCCGCCGCCCAGGGGTGGGGGCCGGGGGCTGAAGGACAGTAGGTCCCCCCCCCCCCTTATTACTATTATGGCCCCCACCCGCCGCTCAGGGGTGGGAGCCGGGGGGGAGGACAGTAAGTCCCCCCCCCCATTACTATTATGGCCCCCATACGCCTCCCAGGGGTGGGGGACCGGGGATGGAGGACAGTAGGTCCCCCCCCCTTATTACTATTATGGCCCCCACCCGCCGCCCAGGGGTGGGGGCCGGGAGGACAGTAGGTCCCCCCCCCCCTATTACTATTATGGCCCCCACCCGCCGCCCAGGGGTGGGGGCCGGAGGACAGTAGGTCCCCCCCCCCTATTACTATTATGGCCCCCACCCGCCGCCCAGGGGTGGGGGCCGGAGGACAGTAGGTCCCCCCCCCTTATTACTATTATGGCCCCCACCCGCCGCCCAGGGGTGGGGGCCTGAGGGGAGGACAGTTGGTCCCCCCTCATTCCCATTATGGCCCCCACCCGCCGTCCAGGGGTGGGGGCCGGCGGGGGAGGACAGTAGGTCCCCCGTCCCCCCCTTATTACCCTTTTTTTTTTTTACAGTGAGCAGCCACAGGCTGCTCACTGTTTAGTGGACATGCCCCTACTCGCGGTATAGCGAGTAGGGGCATTGGGGCGATTTTAATCTCCCTTGTGCAATTATGGGGGTCATATTGACCCCCATAGAGTGAGGAGGGGACCTGGGGGGCTTGGGGAGCACTGCTCCCTGCCGCTTCTGTCTTTACATATTACAAGGAGGGAGCTGCACGCCGGTAGCTCCCTCCTTGCAATAAACCGAACAAACAAACGAACACTGATACACAGTGTTAGTTTGTTCGTCTGATTTTTTCTATTCATTCATTCGTCTGTCTGATGAATGAATGAATAGATGAAATTCCCGTTCGCATGTCCAGATGTTTCACTGGGCATGTGCGGGAATCTCAGGGCTATCTAGTGTGGGTAGATGACGTGTCCCACAGGGACTTCACCTACCCACACAAAGATGGCGCCCTGAATATAGATCGGGGCAGAAAATAAAGAATAAAAAATAGGTAATGTGGGGGGCATAGGGGCATTTGGGGGTGACTAGGGGGTCGATTGGATGTAGTTGAGGCGGGAGGGGGGTTAAAAAAAAAAACGGAATTCGGCATGACAGTGCCGCTTTAAGGTTACTCAAAGGTAATAGCTTGTAGCAGGCACATAAAGGTTTCTTTATAGGACATTGACCTTCTGTTATATTCTCTCCATCCATAGACCATATAGAAAATAGAGGGAGAAAGGCAAACATAGTGTTTCTTTAAAGATTAAAATACTTTTTATTCTCAAATTGCATTTACAAGATGGATTCTTTAAGTTTGCATATCGTAAATTGTATGTCCAGACTCGGGGTACGATGTAACACAATCCTCTGCAGTCGGCAGCAAGATAGCAGCTTTCAATCCATATACATAAAATAATAACAGTTAAAAAAGTTGCGGACTTCCTCAGGGGCATTTGATAGTGATTAACGCTGGTCTATATCTGGATTCCTTTTAAAAGTCCTAAACGCGCCTTTTGGCGGGTTTTCTCCAATTGGAGCGCGTGATTACTTCCAGGTCTGTTGATTGATGTTTTGCGTCCCAAGCCTCGATTGGCGTTGGACGCAAAACGTCAATCAATCGAGGCTTGGGACGCAGTCTTCCTCTAGAAGACTGAGAAAAAGACCTGGCAGGGAGTCAATCTACATGAGGAATAAACATCTGGCTAAAAGTCATAGACGGAAATTGCAGGAAGTGCCTCTGGGGTCTGTCTAATGATATCGGAGGAGACGGAGCACCAAGGGAAATCGGCACTGGAATCGAGTCCAGTAATGATTTTATAACTCTTACAGCGTCGAGGGGGGTGGGGGGGGGGGGGGGGGGGGGCACTATAGTATTCTTTTAACTCTGCAATGTACACATTTCAGTTTCTCTAAAACTGCAAAGTTATCAGTTGCAGGGTTTAGAGGACAAGGATATTGCACACAGGCCAAGTTAATGAGATGAAGATGGGTGCATATAGTGTCCCTTTAAGGTCAGAATATCTGAAATGGAAAACAATCTCAAAGTCATGCCTCCAGTTGGTTATTTTGGCATGGTGAAGTGCTTTATTTATCTAGAGCGTGTAATGTTTTCAACAAGTAAAAAATGTCAAGTAAAAAGGCGAAAAAACGATTTTTCTAGAATTATTTGTGCAAAACTATTTTTTGTGCAGGTAAAGCAGCACCCACAAAGCGCAATAGCCCATAAAAGTTACACTCAAAACATCAGACTTTAAAAAAGTGTGATGATAATGTGATTTTTTTCACACAACAAATGCAATAGTGCAAAAAGATAGCGTGCACACAATAAAGTGCATCAAGCTTGAAATGCTGGTGGAAGACACCAAGATATTTATTTTTATTCAAAACTCATAATATATATTTGTAGTGGACCACGGGTAACCCACCCAGTTAACTCCGCTAATTCTCTTCCTTCAGCCGGTCAGGAAACATGTAAAAGGACAAATAGACCTATTCTCCCCCCAGTAACTGGACGACACACAGTTCTGGAGGTACAACCACACTTTATTGACCACACACGGCTTTTAAGCATAACCCCATGCAAGGGGTGTGACATGCAGGATACAATGTCCCTTTTTCCCCAAAAGCCCGCCACCCAAACACAGGGTATCCCACATCCCGGGACAGGGGGGGGGGGTGTCTTTATCCCATGAGCCTCTTTACCAGGGAGACCAAGCGCAGGAAAAAAAAAAAAAGGGACCATCCCTTTGTCTCCCAGCCACAGAGAGCCCGACCGTGGTTTAAAGAGCTGGTCTCTTTGTTCCAGCAGGCTCCGCAAAGCCTGCCAAACTCGCCAGTGCCCCAGAAGTATACACACACACACACACATCTCTGGGACCCTCGCAGCGGTACCTTCCTCGACCAGTCTCCACTCACAGGGTCTCTGTGTGAAACCCGGCAAGGGAAGCGTCTCCTTTTGGGATGCAAATGCTCCCTCTGGACGGCATTCGTCTGTACGAAATAGCGGCCACCAAGGGGAGCATTCATGAATTACTTTCCTTGCGGTTTGACACTTATGTTGCAAGTGCGAAGGTTCTGATTAATTGGTGCGAACGTTCTAATGGGGCACTGAGGAGGTCCTCGTTCGGGAAACGAACAAGTTGGGAAACAAACCACGAATGCTACCCCTGGCAGGCGTTCGTCTGTACGAATGGCGGCCAGCTGGAGGAGTGTTCATTCACGGTTTCCCTTGTGGTTTGAACAAACAAATATAAATGCTAACTTTGGCCAGTGTTTGCGACTAAGTGGCTACTAAAAAAGACTGGACATACCCCATAATGCATACCCTGGGTTGTCTACTGTCAATAGAAAATGTGTACATGTGAGGTGTGATTCAGAGATTTATGACAGATAAATGTTACAATGTTACTATTGATACATTTTTTAAATATATATTTAGAAACAGCAATATCCTACTTCTACTTATAGACCTATAACTTTCCAAAAAAAAGCCAAGAACATGTTAACATTGGGTATTTCTAAACTCAGGACAAAATTTAAAAACTATTTAGCATGGGTGTTTTTTGGCGGTTGTAGATGCGTAACAGATTTTGGGGGTCAAAGTTAGAAAAAAAAAGTGTGTTTTTAAAACAAAATGTAATCATATTTTATAATTTTTGTAAAATTTGTAAAAACAGCCCTGGTTCTTAACGGTAAGAAAATTGAAAAAGGGTCTGTTCACTAAGGGGTTAATTGACCAGCAAAAATAGAGCAATGGACACACACACTGAAAGGACAAACATGCCTCAACAGTTAATAATGTCATGAAGAAAAGAAGGGAGTAAGATGGGAGTGCCACCCTCATATAATATGTAACTTGGATTGCGAAGCTGAAAGGGTGCTATTTATTGTATATAAATAGAGAGGATGTAAGGGGCAAAACCTCTTCAGATGCATTCGCCATTACATACATAACAAAAAACGTCATGTTTTAGGTGCACAGTCTGGCCAGGAATCTCCCTCTGCTTAATAAGCTATCTTGACATTAAATCATGCTACAGGCATGTATCCACATACTACAACATGTGTGCATCTTTACACGCATCAACACACTGCGCACAAATTCCAATGCTACCCACATATACATAAAAGTAACTTGATAAAGTCAGTTTTGGTTATACCATTTGTAGACAAATATTGTTAGAGGATTACTACTATTTGTTAAATGGCACTGATTATGGAATGCATGGACACTTTTGTATCTTTATTTTAAAGTCCGAAGGTGTGAATAAAGCCATTTGATTGTATTGGAATACGGTCTGTTTTTCAAATATCTGAAATACACAAATTCACACAATACACATACATGACTTTATACCACACAACATTCCCACAAATTCCAGAACAGGCCCAACATACATTTATCACAACAAATACAATGCATGCACAATGGATCATTGCCTATTGATGTGGTCTTATAGATACTTGTATTGCACAGGGAATGTTTTTTTTAAATAACTTAATATTCACTTTATAGATGCATATAATTGTGTTTTAGAATCCTGCATGTCCACACTAAATAGGTTTTGCAGATGTGCATAAGTAGCTTTATACAATTCTCTAATGTCCAACTGAGATACCCTTAAAACTGTTTGCTTTGTTTTAATGTGACATCACATTTACATGCACAAAAGAAGATGTGTCTATATTTACCTGAATTTTATGTGGAGGGCAGGCATCTTTGCCAACATATCGAGACGGGTTACCCACAACACAAAAATGGTGCATTTTCACAAATTAAACTATTCATCTTTTTTTTTGCTCTACTACCCAAATAAATGGATTAATTAAATTTACTCACCTGTATATCCAGTGTATGTTGAGCAGTCATGTGGATCTGCAGTCTTAAGCCCTTCTTCCATTTGTTGAAGCAAGTCACTAATTTTTGCTTGGAGCCGCCTTGAAAATCTGCTGGTGATCTATGGGTAAAAAAATATCCAAATATATAAAAATATATATATACAGACAACAACATAACAGGAGGATGTGATATCATTCCACTCTTAAAGGTGAGTTCTAGTCCTGAAACCTTAGTTTTCACATTATTTAAGGTGAAAGGAAAATTTTAGCTATGCAATGCATTAAACAATGAACAATCCACAGCTTGTCTCTCACTTTAACAGAAATGTTGAGAAAGCACAAAGAAGAGTATTCATTTACAATATCCAATAACTAATAGATCTAAGGGAAATATATCTGTGGCACAAAAAAATATGCTTTAAAAAAATTATTTGGGGGGCGGGGCCTGACAGCCGACCGAGGCAGACGTGTGTAGCTAGAGCTCCTGAATGACAAACTTGACACTGACCACAATTAAATGATATTAAACCCAATTTTCAACAGCACTCCTGCTATATCTGCATACCCACGCAAGGTGAGCAGGGTTAATGTGTTTGAGAAAACGGGCTGTGAAATATCAGAACTGCCAGTGTTAGAGGCCTGCAGAATTGGGGTGGTGGAGATGGCCGCTCCTCCACCTCGCACAGTTCCAGCTTGTTTGAGTGCCCTGTTCCCCCCCCCTTTGGACCGGTGGGGGATATCGCGGTCCGCACAGGTGGAACGATCTGCGGCAGTGGAAAACAGCTTCAGAGAGCAAATAATCTGTGAGGTCTAAAAGCTGTGAAAAGCCTTTCAAGATGGCCACCGCAACAACCTGGGCCTTCCACGGGGTGCCGATAGAGCAAGCCTTCGAGCAACTTTGGACACAATTCTGGGCTACAATAAGCCAAAGAGCAGGGAGGGAAGTTATGGCAAGCTCCACACTGACAATCCCTGGAAGTGTCCTCAACTCACAGCCTGCTTTACATGGCCGTATTTTGGCACTGAAACCAAGAAGGAGGAGAAAGAATAAGCGGCGGGCACCACAATCCCGGAGGCTCCGTACTGCTGGCAGCCGCAACTTACCTATACCTCAGTCCGACCAGGGTCAACTTCGCACGCACAGGTCACCCCCTAGGCAGGAGAATTTTCGGTGCAGAATGAAAACAACTGGTGGACGATCCCGAGAACGCGACCAGCATGCAGGATGCGGTTGGAAGGTTGCACAAGAGCCGGGGGCAGGTGAAGAACGGCTATCTGGGACTTGAACAATAACACTCTGCCGGGTATACTGTTTTGCTTGGTGGGCATAGGCTAAGCCCCTTCTCTAATAATAAGCATGTGGTTCCTCATCTCACATTTATAACTATGCTTTTTCCTACCTCCGTTTTATACTTTTCATTTAAATTTCTGTTGGTACAGGTGACATTATTTTCACTCATTTAACAGCAATGGGACAGGAGCTCAGTGAGCCTTCCTATGTGGGGGGGATTACAATCCGTAATCGTAACTATGAATATCACACACATGTGGGCCCCCTTAAATGCACAGTCTAACCGTATTGTTCCCATGTTGCCATTAAACCGTTGCCTAGATTTTTACTTTACCTAGAAGGGAGATGAGTAGATACCTCATTATTAAGTGCCCCTGAGTGAAGCCTTATGTTCGCATCTTTGCTACCTCTCTGAGCATATGCTCATGTGTGCTACTCTAGCCGGGAACGGTCACCAAAAGGTATAAGCACCAATCACACGTTGGGTACACATGGCCACGGCCTTCCTGTATTGCATATCTTTCATGATTCCGATACCCAGTGGTACTATACTATGAAGCAATTAGCAATTACTATCAACGCTTGTTACATACCTAACTCCTGTAGAATATGCTCTCAATGCAAGTGTACTACATAGCTTGTAAATGTGCAATATCCGAAATGTATCAAGGCACAACAAAAAATAAAGAATTATAAAAAAAATAATATATATAATATATAAAAAAACTATTTAAAAAAAATTAAAATATGAAGGGCTCCTCTGTCCCTCGCTTTTAACTTGCAGTGTCCAGTAACATATTAGCTACATCAGAAAGCAGAACAAAGTTTTCAGGAAGCTGTAGTTCAACTAGCAGTTTTAATAATCAGAATGATGATAAGTGAATTGAATGGGTGCAAATAAAAAATAGATAAAAGTGGTAGAAACTGTTTGCAAGGAACTGCTAGAATATTTTGCAAGGAACACGGTAGCTGACATTCGACCAGCTACGGTGTGGGCCGCGCATAAAGCAGTTATTAGGGGTGTATTGATACGCGAGGCCTCCCTGAAGAAGAAGCGTAAATCGCAACTATTGTCATCATTATTAGAGGCTCTAGGGAAAGCGGAAGAAAAGCATAAGGCTGTCCCATCATCAGGCAACCTGTCGGACGTACGAAACCTTCGATCCTCGATTCGTGACACGCTTATAGACGATACTGCCAGGGCCATAACTTGGTCCAAGAGGACCTTTTACGAGAAATCCAATAAAATGGATACGTTGTTGGCCAGGTCTCTCCACCCGAAACAGGGACATTTGCATATAACGAGGATCAAAGACGCTTCAGGTAAGTTTTGTACAGATCCTACTGAAATCGCTCGGGCTTTTTTACAACCACTCCAACGGGACCGCCTCGGACCAACAACGCGAAGCTGACGATACTCGTGCCTTCCTGTCTCGCCTCTCCCTCCCAATATTACGGGGCGCAGAATCTGCTGCCCTTGGAGCACGCATATCTGCTGAGGAGATAGATGATGCAATTTCACTGTTGAAAGGCAACAAAGCTCCAGGTCCGGACGGGTTTGAGGGCGGCTATTACAAGACTTTCCGTGAGGAACTCGTTCCCCACTTGGAGTCGTGGTTTAATGACCTAATGGAGGGAGGCATCCCCGACCGGGATATGTCAATGGCGGATGTCGTACTCCTACCGAAACCGGGCAAAGATGATCTTATCACCTTCCGCCCGATCTCGTTGATCAACCACGACTCGAAAATCTAGGCGAAAATTTTGGCTAACCGACTGAACCCCCTACTCACACGATTGATACACCCAGACCAAGTGGGTTTCGTACCCGGCCGGCAACTTTTCGAGAATACTAGGCGGAATGTTGACCTTATTTGGAGGCAAACAATTAGAAAAATCCCGACGTTGTTTTTGTCCCTCGACGCGGAGAAGGCCTTCGATAGGGCCATTTAACCCTATCTCTTTGAGGTCCTTCGACATTTCGGCCTCCCAGACACTTTCATAACCGCGATTAGAGCAATGTATACGGATGTTAAGGCACGGGTTCAGATATAGGGGGCAAAAGTGACACCTTTTAGTCTGGGGAACGGTACTATGCAGGGATGCCCTTTGTCTCCCTTGCTGTTCGTTCTCTCCTTGGAGCCCCTTTTGCAGGAGATACGAAATAACCCGGATATTCATGGGATTTCGATTAGGGGCCAGCGCGGTATGTCGTGTCGGGTTTTGCCGATGACATCTTGCTGACCCTGACGGATCCGATTGGATCAATGGGGGCACTGGCGAATGTCCTAGATGCCTACGGCGGGCTGGCCGGCTACAAGGTGAACATGCCTAAATCTAGCGCACTCCCTCTCTGCATGACCGAACCTGACATAATCTCCATAGGTGATACTTACCAGATTCTTATAGCGAGGGACCAAGTCAAATACCTAGGGGTTTGGTTGACGGCAGATCCTGCTCGTCTATATGCACAAAACTATACACCCTTGATTCGCACCCTGATCACCGATATGGAGAAATGGCTGGATAAACCGATTTCTTGGATTGGTAGAATCCACTCAGTGAAAATGAACGTGCTCCCCAGAATTCTGTTCCTGTTCCAAGCCCTCCCGGTCAAATTGACCAAGTCTGACCTAGGTGTGCTCCAGCAGGCGATAGGAAAATTTATTTGGCAAAGTAAGAGACAAAGGGTTTCCCAAAACATTCTCTATAGGGCTAAGACAAGGGGGGTTTGGGCCTCCCGAATCTATACTTTTACTATTTGGCAGCTCAGCTATCACAAGTAGCCCTGTGGCATTCCCCTCTGCAGGAGAGGTGGTGGGTAGACTTAGAATCGTCTCTCATGGGACCCGACTTGCCCCAATTTTTTATGTGGGTCCCTAAGGATCATAGGCCATCACCCCGCCTCGAATGTTCGGCTATTGCGAACTCCCTGAGACTTTGGGACGCTACCTCGACTAAGTACGGTCTGTCACCCCGACTCTCACCCCTAGCTCCCTTTTTGAGAAATACAGCTTTTACTCCGGGTCTAGATGCTAAGGATTTTAAGGGTATCGAAAGCACAGGGGTACAACGTCTGTGCCACTTGTATGAAGGTGGCTCCCTTATATCGTTTGAGGAACTGAAAAACAGGGCTACGCTACGCCCCGACGATTTTTTCCGCTACCTCCAGATTCGGGACTTTGCCCAGACCCCTTCGATTAAGATCAGTGCCCAGAGGCCGCTTACCTTCTTTGAAACTATATGCCTTAAAGAACGGATCCATGTTATATACTCACTTAAGCACGAGTACGACAGAATGGGGGGAGCTCACTTACATATCTCAATGGGAAGCTGACTTAGGCGAGGAACTGGAAGGTATCGATTGGCAGGAGATGTCGGAGGCTGCGGCCACTTCGTCTATATATGTGACTCCATGCAGGAACAAGCATATAAAACCATCTTTAGGTGGTACACCACTCCGGTGAAGTTATACAAGATGCATAAATTGCCCACAGATCTATGTTGGAGAGGATGTGGTCAGAAGTGGGCATACCTACACATGTGGTGGGATTGTCCTGAGGCACAAAAATTCTGGAAACTAGTGGGGGGACTTTTGAAGGATATTTTTGATAAAGAGGTTAAACTAGACCCCTGGGTATTCCTTCTGGCCAGATCTGTAGACGACTGGTCCAGGATGGAACAAAATTTAATACACAAGGTGAACTTAGCAGCCAGAAGAGCCCTTGCCCAAGTGTGGCTACATAATGAGACTCCCCCGCTTGATGTTGTTATACAGAAGATCAAAGATGCTTTCCTCATGGATAAGCTAACGGCGCGGGTCAGAGGCACCCTCAAAAAGTTTGACAGGGTCTGGGCCCCATGGGTAGATAGCGGAGTAGGCGACTAAGGGGCCGGAAAGATGGGACCTTTCCCCCGTGCCCCCGCCTCTGATGTCATATCTTTAGCCCCGTTCTACTCTCTCAATCTGACCTCCTGCGATGGACCTCTCGGGACCCCGATGGGTTGGTTTTAACCTATGGCCCGTGCCCTGGGCACCTTGACCTTTGCCACCACCCATAGCTGTAATGAATCTAGTCCACAAAAACTATCCATCATGATTGTCGGCTAGCAGTATATTGTACTCTCCCCTCCCGTCCCCATTCCCTCCCCCTCCCCCATGGACAACCCTCCTTCTTCTCTACTCTCTCTCTTTCTATCTTTTCTACGATCGTTTCTGCTTACACCACCTATCCCTTTTTACTACGTTCCCTCTTTGGACAGCCTTACCCGATTTACGCATTGGGACCCGATGCACGCACTTTAGATGAGGTGGGTTCGATAGCCCTTACTGATGATGCGGGGTCGGCTAGACCACCTATACAGTGGGCCTCGTATATTTGATTGGAGATAGAAGGTTTATTGGATAAGAGTACATGCCCTACATCTCAAAGACCACTGGTGCTATGTTAGCTCGATTGGTGTATAGGTGTCAGGGACCAGGAACCAGACAGAGACAGAAGTAGATGCAAACACACCTTTATTAATAAATAACAAATAAATAACAAAAGCAAAGTCCAGAAATCAAGCAGGGGTCAGTCACCAGAGCGGGTAGTCAGACAAGCCAGGATCAGGAGCACGGAGAGCAGCGGAGTCAGGAACAAGGCCGGAGTCAGGAACCAGGAGCAAACAGGAAACACAGGAACAAGGAGACTTCTGGGGAACAGGAAACCACGCAAGGGCAAGGAGGTTCTGGGCTTAGCTGCTTAAATAGGCAGAACTGATTAGCAGCAGGGTTGATTACTACTCACAGGTGAGTAACCGTGGCAACAAGCAGAAGCAGCTCATAGTAATTGCAGCTGAAAACTCAATCACTGAAACAGAAAGGGTTGCTGTTTAAAACAGCAAAGAAACCCTGACAGTACCTCCCCCTCAACGACTCCCCCCATCTCTGTTGGTGGGTCCGGGCTTCATGGGGAAGCGGGCGTGATAGGAACGAAGGAGGGATGGTGCATGGACATCAGAGGCTGGAACCCAGGAGCGTTCCTCTGGACCGTATCCTTTCCAGTGCACCAAGTATTGGATCTGTCCTCTGAAGACCCGTGAGTCAATGATGCTGCGTATTTCATATTCCTCATGATTGTCAATCAGAACAGGACGTGGACATGGCACTGAGGTGGTGTAGCGATTACAAACCAACGGTTTCAAGAGGGAAACATGGAAAACATTTGAGATGCGCATGTTAGCAGGAAGGTCAAGTGCGTAAGCTACAGGGTTAACCCTTCGAAGTATACGAAATGGCCCAACGTATCGGGGTGCCAGTTTTTGTGAGGGAACACGGAGGCGTAGGTTGCGGGAAGACAGCCAGACCCTCTCTCAGACCTGATAGGTAGGTGCAGGAAGGCGTCTGCGGTCGGCCTGGAGTTTGTAGTTCTGCATTGCGCGTTGCAAAGAACTCTGAACCTGCACCCAAGTGGAACGGAGTTCCCTGAGATGTTCCTCCAATGCCGGTATCTCCTGTGGCAAGAACGTATCAGGCAACATGGACGGTTGAAACCCATAGTTTGCCAGGAATGGGGATAGCCGGGAGTAGGCATTAATCGCACCATTGTGGGCAAACTCCGCCCAGGGTAGCAGATCAGACCAGTTGTTCTGGTGGTCAGAAATGTAGCAACGCAGAAACTGTTCCAGTGTTTGGTTAGCTCGTTCCGCTGCACCATTGGATTGCGGGTGGTAGGCCGAGGAGAAGGAAAGCTGAATTCCCATTTGCGTACAAAAAGCTCTCCAAAATCTGGACACGAACTGGCTACCCCTATCTGAGACTATCACTTTGGGTAACCCATGCAAACGAAAGATCTCCCGACCAAAAATTGTTGCAAGTTCCTGGGAAGTTGGTAGTTTTTTCAAGGGAATGCAATGCGACATCTTCGAGAATCGGTCAACAACCATGAGAACGACTGTATTGCCACGGGAGACCGGAAGATCTACGATAAAATCCATGGACAAGTGGGTCCAGGGTCGTTCACCATTAGGTATGGTTTGCAGGAGACCCACTGGAGGGCGTCGTGGGGTTTTATTTTGAGCGCACACAGGACAGGCAGCTACAAAAGCGGTGACATCCGAACGGAGACTAGGCCACCAAAATTGCCGGGATACGGACCAGATTAACTGGTTTTTGCCTGGATGTCCAGCTGCTTTGGGGTCGTGGTATGTACTCAATAGTTTCGTACGGAGGTTAATAGGTACAAAACAACGGCCATTAGGTTTCTCTGGAGGAGCATTACTTTGTGCAGCCAGAATCTCCTCGCCTAGGGGTGAGGTGAGGTTAGTACGGATGGTTGCCAGTATATGGTCCGGAGGAATCACAGGAGTAGGGGTTATCTCCTCTCTAGATGGAGGGGAGAACTGTCGAGACAAGGCATCAGCCCGAATGTTTTTTGTACCGGGCAAGTAAGAAACCACATAATTGAATCTTGATAGGAAGAGAGCCCATCTAGCTTGCCGGGGGGAAAGTCGCTTAGCTTCAGAAAGATATGTTAGATTCTTGTGGTCTGTGAGTATGAGGATTGGCACTGAAGTACCCTCAAGAAGGTGCCTCCATTCTTTGAGAGCTAAAATTATGGCTAGAAGTTCTCTATCACCAATCTGGTAATTGCATTCCGCCGGGTTCAATTTCCTCGAGAAATACCCGCACGGATGCCTGGAGCTCTCTGGGTTAGGACGTTGAGACAGGAGGGCGCCCACTCCTGTCTCAGACGCATCAACCTCAAGAATGAATGGTAAGGCAGGGTTAGGGTGTGCCAGTATAGGAGCAGCAGCAAAGGCGACTTTGAGAGACTCAAAGGCAGTAATGGCTTCCTGTGACCAATGCTGTGGATCAGCATCTCTCCTGGTCATGTCCGTGAGAGGTTTAACCAAGGAAGAAAAGTTGCGTATGAACTTCCGATAATAATTGGCGAAGCCCAGAAACCGTTGTATAGAGCAAAGACCCGTAGGTCGAGGCCATTTTAGTACAGCCGAAAGTTTCTCCGGATCCATAGAGAATCCAGCATCTGAGATAACATATCCCAAGAATGTAACCTGTTTGCAGTGAAACTCACATTTCTCCAATTTGCAGAACAGATTATTTTCTCTAAGTCTCTGTAATACACGAGAAACGTCTGCGTGATGGTTCTCGAGAGATGTGGAATGGATCAGAATATCATCAAGATAAACCACCACACATTGCTGCAGCATATCTCGCAGGACGTCATTTATAAATTCTTGGAAAACCGCCGGAGCATTGCAAAGACCAAAGGGCATTACTAGGTATTCGTAATGGCCGCTCCTGGTGTTAAATGCGGTTTTCCATTCGTGGTCCTCTTTTATCCGGACGAGATTATATGCCCCTCTCAGATCAAGTTTGGTGAAGACCGTTGCTCCCTTGAGGCGGTCAAATAATTCCGTGATTAATGGAATGGGGTAGGCATTCTTAATAGTAATGCGATTGAGACCCCTATAGTCGATACATGGTCTCAACTCGCCATCTTTTTTCTTTACAAAGAAAAAGCCGGCCCCGGCAGGAGAAGATGACTTCCGAATAAAACCCTTAGACAGTGCATCGGTAACATACTCCTCCATGGCTCGATTCTCTGCTACAGACAGTGGGTAAATCCGGCCCCGGGGAGGATTGGTACCCGGTTGGAGTTCGATACCACAGTCATACGGACGGTATGGTGGCAGAACGCTGGCTTGACCCTTGTCAAATACATCTTGGAATTCTTGGTACTCAGCGGGTAAGGAAGAGGCAGAACATGCGCCCAAAACTTTGACCGGTTTCTGGAGACAGGACAATGTGCATTGCTGGGACCATGATAATATCTCAGCTTTGCGCCAATCAATTGTGGGGTTATGCTTCTGTAACCAAGGGTATCCCAAAACAACCTGGTAATATGGAGAGGAAATGACCTGGAATTAGATCGTCTCATGATGTAGAGCCCCTACAGCCAGAGATATGGGCACGGTTTCTTGGGTCACGTGGGTTGGCTGTATTGGTCTGCCATCGATGGCTTCGAAGGCTAGTGGGAAGTTGCGAGACTGTAAGGGTATAGAGTGCTTTGCTGCAAATGCACAATCTATAAACAAGCCTGCGGCCCCAGAATCAAGAAATGCCCGGGTTTCAATGGATGAATCAGGCCAGGAGAGGATAACAGGCACCAAGGGTTTGCGCACACATATCTCTGGGTCTGCAGAAAGACCACCCAAGATCTGCCCCTGACAGTATCTTGGGTGCGGGCCCTTTGCCGGACGAATCGGGCAAAACTTTAACACGTGACCGTGGTGTCCGCAGTATAGGCACAGACCCTCCCTCCTCCTAAAGGCTCTCTCCTCGACCGAGAGGCGTGAGAAGCCTAACCGCCTTGTCTCCACACAGACAGAGGACTCAGGACCAGGAGGCATGGGAGGTGAGGGAGGTGAGGGTGGGCAAGAAAAGCTCGGTGCCAAATTTACAAGAGGCCTCCGCAGGCGCTCCTTGGATGAGGATCTCTCTCGGAGTCTGATGTCAATGAGGGTGACAAATGATATCAGTTCCTCGAGATCTTTAGGTAATTCTCTGGCTGCAATCTCATTTTTAAACACATCGGAGAGACCCTGTGCAAAGGCAGCCACGAGAGTCTCGTTGTTCCAGCCACCCTCTGCTGCCATGGTACGGAATTCACTGGCATACTCGACAATAGTTTTTGTGCCCTGAGCATTAGACATGAGTAGTTCGGCAGTAGGGGTGGAGCGAGCTGGAATATCAAAAACCCTTTTGAAGGATGCAACAAATTCAGGGTAATTGTAAATAATAGGCTTCTCTGCCTCCCAGAGAGGTTTTGCCCAAGCTAGGGCCTTTTCAGACAGAAAAGAAATCATGAAGTGAACTTTGTCACTGTCTGTAGGAAATGCCTGGGGCAGGGTTTCAAGGTATCCTTTAACCCGATTTATAAATTCTCTGCACTGAGCTGGGTTGCCCCCAAAATATTGAGGGAGCGGGACAGACCCAGTCATTTCTCTAGCCGCTACAGGTTTGGAGGCTACAACCGGTGCTAGAACAGGAAGTGAGGCAGAGGCGGCCGCAATCGCAGGCTGGCCGGGTACTGGATCCAGATGGGCATACTGGTCCAAATGGTGGTTCTGCTGGTCCCACTGGGTAAGTAGGTTAGGTATAGGTGTCTTGCCTGTACCATCTGTATTCATGGCCCTTGCGTAATGTCAGGGACCAGGAACCAGACAGAGACAGAAGTAGATGCAAACACACCTTTATTAATAAATAACAAATAAATAACAAAAGCAAAGTCCAGAAATCAAGCAGGGGTCAGTCACCAGAGCGGGTAGTCAGACAAGCCAGGATCAGGAGCACGGAGAGCAGCGGAGTCAGGAACAAGGCCGGAGTCAGGAACCAGGAGCAAACAGGAAACACAGGAACAAGGAGACTTCTGGGGAACAGGAAACCACGCAAGGGCAAGGAGGTTCTGGGCTTAGCTGCTTAAATAGGCCGAACTGATTAGCAGCAGGGTTGATTACTACTCACAGGTGAGTAACCGTGGCAACAAGCAGAAGCAGCTCATAGTAATTGCAGCTGAAAACTCAATCACTGAAACAGAAAGGGTTGCTGTTTAAAACAGCAAAGAAACCCTGACAATAGGGAATGATCGATTTTTTTGTTTACTTAAACTTAAATCAACAAGGTGAAACACCATAAACATCTACCACCTTCTGACTATGGCTAAGGATCACTTATTCATTATGAAACATTCAAGACAGTCTATACTGTTATTTTTCTTTGCATAACTACCATGCCTGTTACTATTTTCAGTGTTCTTATATACGATATTGTATTCCATAAGATTTTGTTATTTCCTATTGTTTTCTAATACCTGTGGTGTCTTGCCTTGTAATAAATAAAGAATAAAAAAATAAAATAAAATAAAAAAAATAAAGCACTAGCCATACCTACCTGTTGTCCGTCATGACACAAAATAATTTCTATTACAAATAATGGGACCCATGCCAAAAGCCCTGGACACTGACAACTGTACTGTGAATTTTCACAAATAGCTGATCTGGAAAAAAATCTCTAGCTCTGCTATATTCACAGTTTTGCAATTTGGATTTATTTTGCAAATAATTTTGTGAAATAATATTAGTAATTTACCGCTTTCATTTTAGGTATACCCACACTTTTTATATAAACAAATATACACCCCAAAAGGGGAAGTATCAGATAGAGGGTGGTTATAAAACCTGAAAATCAGAATACAATAGAATTAGAATGTAAATAGTATGCGCTTGTCTCCCCTCAAGGGTATATGAAGATGGTGGAAATCTTCTAGGCAACACAGATCCTCAAAATGACAAAAAAGTGCAGATAATGTGATATTGTATAAAAATATATTTTAAAATATTTAAATTTTTAAATATTTAAATTTATTTCAAGGTTGCACATACATATAAAAAGAAACAGCAGGCTTATCTCCACTAATGAGTGGATCGAATGGAGAATCCTCCAATCCTGGGAGATATAGTGGTAGGTGAACAATGTAGATAAAAATACAAATAAAAATGGACATATAAAACAAAATATATAAAAGTCCAAAGAAGCAAGTATCCAACGCGTTTTGTCATAGGCTGACTTCCTCAGGGATATAAGCTTCATAAAAACCTCCCGGTTTTTATAGCAGTCCGTCTGGGGCTTGCAGGTGTTGTTCATTAACCCCTTAAGGACACATGACATGTGTGACATGTCATGATCCCCTTTTGTTCCAGAAGTTTGGTCCTTAAGGGGTTAATCATTTGCGTTCCACCGTGGAACGCAATATCCGGATCAGGTGTTCTATCAAATTTCCCTACCCGTGAAAATCCCCTACTCTCGTCACTTCCGGTGAGGGGAATCAGCTGGATCCTGTGCTGCACATGCATGCTAGCACTCCTGCTACTCCTCCACAGCAAGGTCCTGGAAGGTAAGTAAAACTAGTTTTACACTTTCATTATAGTTAGTGCATTCACTAAGCTTAGGACATGGGACATTTAGGGTTAATGTTAGGGTCAATAAACAATACTTTTGTCATCCCAATATTACCGAGATAAAAGAAGCAGTGAAATAGGTGAGTGGAATGAGCCCTACAAGATCAAGGTCTTGATTCAACCCGTTTTTTTAGGGTTCTTAAATTATATATCCATTGGGCTTCTTTTCTAACTAATTCTTTCATTTTTTTCCCTCCTCTCCAATGAGTGCCAATGTTATCTATGGCAATGGCAATAAATGTGGACCAATCAAAAAGTGTACACATGCTACAATGTCTCGGTACACTGTGATCCAATTTTTGTTCTTTATATTATTAAAATGTTCTCGGAATCTGATGTGGATGGCATATGTGGATGAGCAATGTAGAAACTTTTTAATTGAGTATGTTTTGTTAGTATATGTACCTGTAAAACGTGTGGTCTTTTTTCTTTGGTGAGTGGAAGTGATAGAACAAACTGTCATTTTATATGTGGTTCTAATTTACATTTTATTTATACATACTCTTGGCAAAGATTACCAATATGTTTCAAAGAACGGAAATGTGTATCCATACCGGAACCGGAAACATCGCTATCTTTAAGGTGGCATGATACGTATCCGGTTCGGACCATATTTGGGAATGGGTGTGTTTTTTACAACATGTGTGATTAATTGTTTGTAATATTTGTGTATATTATATTATATATATATATATATATATATATATATATATATATATATAGACTGTTTATACTGATAGGACTTTCATCAGCACCTGAGGAAGACCCATTTGGGGGTTTGAAACGCGTTATGCACTTATTCCAATGTTATGTTTTTTATCTATATAACTAATAAAGCGTTTTTATAAACGTACCACTTTTTTGAAATTCCTGTTTCCAGCCATTTTGCACCTGTTAGGACCCTAACCACAAGAGGAATCCATCCTATGTCTACAAGTAGACATATATGCTCCATAAGTCCAGAGCCAACTTCAATGGGCTCAGAAAATTGTGAGTGTTCTGAATTCTAAATCCTACTCACGATTTATATTTGCAGATTACACTATGTTATGTTTTAGCTCTGTTTCTGTATAAGGATTAATATATGTAACTAAGTTAAGAAGAATTTGTATATGAGGTAACTACCGTATTTATCGGCGTATAACACGCACTTTTTCTCCCTGAAAATAGGGAGAAAATCATGGGTGCGTGTTATACACCGATATTCCACATTTACTTACCTGTCTTGAAGCGTGGGCCGGCTTCACAGCGCGCACCGCGGTACTGGAACTTTAATTTCAGGTTCCGGTTTCCGGCGGGACTGAAAGGAAGTGTGCACACTATTGTGTGCACACTTCCTTTCAGTCCTGCCAGAAACCGGAACCTGAAATTTAAGTTCCAGTACCGCGGTGCGCGCTGTGAAGCCGGCCCACGCTTCAAGACAGGTAAGTAAATATGGGACAGAGGGAAAGTGCACTAGGGGACACTATGGGAGGGGGGGGACACTATGGGAGGGGCACTATGGGAGGGGGGACACACTATGGGGGTGGAGAATACTATGGGAGGGGGGGGAGAATACTATGGAAGGGGGGGGAACACTATGGGATGAGGGGGGAACACTATGGGAGGGGGGAGAATACTATGGGAGGGGGGAGAATACTATGGGAGGGGGGAGAACACTATAGGATGAGGGGGGAGAATACTATGGGAGGGGGGGAGAATACTATGGGAGGGGGGGGAGAATACTATGGGAGGGGGGGGAGAATACTATGGGAGGGGGGGAGAATACTATGGAAAGGGGGGGGGAAATACTATGGAAAGTGGGGGGAACACTATGGGAGGGGTGGAAATTTCCTGGAATTTCCTTCTGAAAATGAGGTGCGTGTTATACGCCGGCGCGTGTTATACGCCGATAAATACGGTAATCCTTTTTATATGTATGCGCTTATCACCTTGTTTGGTTTTACACTGTTTAAAAATGCATTATGGATGTAAAAAAAATGCAATGCATAAATGAATACAATTTGACCATGACATAACAAAATGGTGGCACACTGAGGCTCAATATACACCATATGAGATACCTTGGAATCTCTACTTTCACAAATGGTAGGTCTTTGTGGATCTTTCCCTGGGATCCAGAGGAGCTGCAGGAAGATTACTGCTACCTTGCGCGCTGCCTCAGCTGACCACCTCGATGCTCCCAGGGCAGCAGCATCGGCCGGAGAGCTACAATGCTCCCTGAGATGGTCGCCTCCATGTTCCCCAGGGTGGTTGCCGGTTGCAATGCTCCCTGAGCCGGCCGGCCGTCCCCATCCATGCTTCCCCAGTCAGCCGCCTTGGGAAGCTTGGATGTGGGCGGCAGGTCAGCTCAGGGAGCATTGTAGCCGCCCCCATCCATGCTTAATAGGGCGACCTCAAGCCAGCCGTTTTAGCAAAAGGGCTGACAAATCCCAAAAGTTATAGTCGCCATGGCAAACTGGCTCCTGGTATTTGTCAAGCCTTGCTTTAATATATATATACACAGTAAAGAGAAAAAGAAAGTACACCCTCTTTGTATTCCATGGTTTTATATATCAGGACAGAATAATAATAATCATCTTTTTACCAAAAATAAAGCCAAAATGGGGAAGCCATGGGAGAAAAACTAAGTGCTTCCATAGGAATTAAGAGGCTAAGTATCATACAGGTGCTGCTAATCAAATGTCCTTGATTCATTGATCATCAGCAAGTGTGACCACCTCTATAAAAGCCACAGTTTTAGCTGTTTGCTGGTCTGGAACAACCAGGTGCTAACACACTTACAAGGAGGAAATACAGCAGCAATGATCTTAGAGAAGCAATTGTTGCTGCTTATCATAATGGGAATGGCTATAAGACCATTTACAAAGAAAATCACAAAGTCCATCACTCTACAGTGAGAAAGATTATTCAAAAGGTGGAAAATATTAAAGACAGTTGCCAATCTTCCGAGTAGTAGATGTCCCAACAAATTCACCCCAAGGTCAGACTGTGCAAAGGCCAGAGAAATTGCAAAAAATCCAAGAGTAACATCTACAGGCCCAAGTTAGCATGTTAAATCAGTGGTTCCCAAACTGTGTGATGTGCACACAGGGGTGCTGCGGAATGTTTCCCCAATGCTATGATATAGCACAGGGGAAACATTACTACTGAACAGGGGCCCGGTCGGATGCCGCGGTCCCTTAAGACCACGACCTGGCCCCTGTAATGTTGGCCGGCTGGGAGGAAGTGACAGCCTGTCACTTCCTCCTAGCATCATGCAGAGAGACAGAGCGAGAGAAGGCAGCCGCAGCGTGAGGGGAGACGTGCATGAAGAGCTCCAGACCCCTCACTTCCACAGCAGCAGGACTCCAAGCCACCATCCTGGAACATAAGGTAAGCAGGAGGGAACAGAAGGGTGGCTGAAGATATTAAAAAAATCACTTGTGGGGGGCGGGGCCTGACCGCCATGCAGACAAGTCGCATATAGAGAGAGCTCCTGGAGAAACTTATTAAAAGCGCAAAATTAACAAATATCCACTCGAGAGACCAAGCAAAAACTCTGTTGGAGTACCTCTGCAAGCACGGGAGACAGCTTCTTAAGGCATCTCTCCGATTTAATGGAGGTCGCACCCTGAAGCCTCTTTGGGCCTACTTGCGGGCGCAGCCGGGAAGATACGGCCGGTCTCCCGTTGGCCTAAACTGCTGCGGCACAGAGAGGTGAAAGGGACCCCTGTTTCCCCCCCCTGCCGTTGAGGGACATCTCGGCACCCGCACAAGCGAGAAAAGCCCGTTGAAAGGCACCAGACCGCAGAGACGAAGCTAAGATGGCCGCCCATTGTAAGTCCAAGAAACGGAGCACACACGCCCGACAGGCCGCAAACCCTCTACTGGAATTTGATCGGCTCTGCGCGAGCCTATGGGCAGTGTTGTGGGACCGCGGAATGGCTCGCAGAATGGCAAGCAAGCTAGTGGCCACGTGGATCCGGCCTAAAACCCGTCGCCTCCACTACAGGCACCCCCCGCAAGCACCCAGAAAGGCCGCCAAGGCACGAAAAGGCCAGCGACCACACGAGCGGGACACGACGCCCGGCTACCTGGGCAAACACACGGGCACACACATACAGGTGAGCGGAACCACGAAACCTGGCTTCCACACAAGTCACTCACCTGATCCAGGAACCGGTGCACAGCACAGCCTATATCATCCCCTCCACCTCACAGCTGCAAAGCAAGAAGCCGCAAAGCTGCACACCCCGCCGAATGCAGGGAGAGCTCATTCCCGGGCCAGAGGTACCCCTGAGTCACACACCGCATGCAAGATACAAGACACGGCAATGGGCATAGGCTAAAGGGACTTTCTCGGTGCCTCCGAGCGAGCACGCCTCAATGGGGACAGTCAGCAACCACCTGTCTATTCTCCCAGCCCCCCCTCGGAGGGACCACACGGGACTTACATTTACCTTTTTACTTTTTATTTTATAATCGATAACAAACCTATTCATTACCAAGCTTGTTTAGTAACAAGCCTGACCGTGTTTTTTATGCAACATGCTTAAATATGTACAACTGCAACGATAGCCAGACATGCTCTGTTAGCGGGATAAGCCTCTCTCTTTATTAGCTATCAGGCATAGAAATCGTAGCCTGTTCAAGCGCGGGTATAAGTTATGCTTAGTGATTTTCCTTTTTATTTTTAAAACACATCACTATGGTACGCCTCAGTTGCTTAAGCAGGTGACACCAACGCCTCAATACATCAGTCTGTTAATCTGGAACCCAGCAAGTTTTATTTACCTGTTATTTAAGTATAAAACAATCTCTCAAGACCTAGCCTGTATATCCTACATACTTAGAAAGCACTAGCATGTAGGCACAGTTGATGCTATGATGCTATATATATATGTATGCATAACCTGTATTACGCAATGTCTAGTTCAAACACTGTTTTAGCCCACCCACAGATCAGCAAGTATAAATCATACACATAACAATATCTGAGGAGAGAAAGGCTAGAAATGATATAAACATGTGGGACATCTAATGCGTCACTATACTCTTTATCACTAAGCACTCATACGTGCAAAGCTAATGTTAATCTTTTTAGGTTATGCGTAAATAACGACATCATCCTGTGTACTAGTGAAAATACACAGCTTACTCCTGCCAAGCTAATCAACAAATGTCAGAGCATGATATTACCTAATTGTTTTATTGTTTTCCTATGTTACAATGCATCTACGTCTTATATGTGTACCTTTCTTGATACCTAATGAAACAAAAATGTGCGCAGTTTCAACTATATGCCACTAATGCTCTGCCTATTGTCAAAACCTGTCTCGCTTTAGCTGTTGTGGCAAAGTGAGAATACCTGTAACTTTCAAGCGCTTCAAAAATAAAGAATTTAAAAAAAAAAAAAAATCACTTGTGTATGAGTTTGAGTGTGTGTGTATGTGTGTGAGTATGAGTGTTTGTATGTATAAGTGGGAGTATTAGTGTGTGAGTGAGTGTCAGGGTGTGCATCTGTTTGTGTGTGTGTATATATATATATATATATATATATATATATATATATATATATATATATATATATATAAAAAAGAAAAAAGCCTTGCACTCCAACTTACATATTTGTAGACCCGGTGCTCGATTGCACTAGTAGATATGGGTAAGAGAAAATCAGCACTCCCAGGATTTATTCGAAAAAGAAATTTAGGTCTTTATTCCAACAGCCAACGTTTCAGTTCCACTAGGGAACTTTCATCAGGACAGAATACAGATACACATACAAACAATCTGGTTTAAATAGGAATAGCAATCATGTTAACTCACAGTTCAGATGTGCAGGGGATCAATCAACCTATCCACCGAGCGTCCGGGCGGGTGCAGGATGCTTCCGTATTCCTAAACGCGCGCTCAGTTTACTTCCTGGTTCCCCGCGTCCTCCATTACCATGGAGACGTCGGGCGCATGCGCGGTTACTCCTGGAATCATATCCACATCAGCCCCTCGCTCGGCGGTAGGATTTCAACGAAAACAAGCCAGAAACATCACGGAAAGCCACTACATACATCAATAAAGAAGCAGTGCTTGCAGAATGGATAACTAACTGTTTTAAATAAAAAGCATACAATAAACCATTAGTAGTCATGCAATAGAAATAAGTTCTTACAATGTGAAAACACCATGTTAAACTCAGTGAACCTCTAATTGTACTGATATTCTAAAGTGACCTAAACACATGATGTAGTCTAAAGAAGGTGATCTGCCACCCCTAAAGGGAGAGTCACTGTGATATAGTATAGTGTGTGACATTAAGTAAATACTATGTCAATCCTTGTGTCCTATGCTCTATAGCTTAGTGTAATGTAATCAAATGTGGCAAAATACAAAAAAATTAGGTGTATGAAAACTACAAAATGTAGATAAAGTGCTAATGCATCCTCATATAAAGTGCTGCTGCATACTATTAGGGAGTGCTAAACAGTGTTAAAAATTACTATTCTATGTGTTCTCATGCAACACTACTATATACTCTTATATTTAGGCAAAATATGTAAATCCGTGATGCCAACCCTATTTCAAAAAAGAAAAGACTAATTTTAGATAGATTCTCATCAACTGCCTTCTCTAAATGCCCTTCGCCCATGCTTTGGGGGGCAAGAGTAGGGGAGAATCCCAATCTCTCAAGATCTCAAGACCCGGTGCTCGATTGCACTAGTAGATATGGGTAAGAGAAAATCAGCACTCCCAGGATTTATTCGAAAAAGAAATTTAGGTCTTTATTCCAACAGCCAACGTTTCAGTTCCACTAGGGAACTTTCATCAGGACAGAATACAGATACACATACAAACAATCTGGTTTAAATAGGAATAGCAATCATGTTAACTCACAGTTCAGATGTGCAGGGGATCAATCAACCTATCCACCGAGCGTCCGGGCGGGTGCAGGATGCTTCCGTATTCCTAAACGCGCGCTCAGTTTACTTCCTGGTTCCCCGCGTCCTCCATTACCATGGAGACGTCGGGCGCATGCGCGGTTACTCCTGGAATCATATCCACATCAGCCCCTCGCTCGGCGGTAGGATTTCAACGAAAACAAGCCAGAAACATCACGGAAAGCCACTACATACATCAATAAAGAAGCAGTGCTTGCAGAATGGATAACTAACTGTTTTAAATAAAAAGCATACAATAAACCATTAGTAGTCATGCAATAGAAATAAGTTCTTACAATGTGAAAACACCATGTTAAACTCAGTGAACCTCTAATTGTACTGATATTCTAAAGTGACCTAAACACATGATGTAGTCTAAAGAAGGTGATCTGCCACCCCTAAAGGGAGAGTCACTGTGATATAGTATAGTGTGTGACATTAAGTAAATACTATGTCAATCCTTGTGTCCTATGCTCTATAGCTTAGTGTAATGTAATCAAATGTGGCAAAATACAAAAAAATTAGGTGTATGAAAACTACAAAATGTAGATAAAGTGCTAATGCATCCTCATATAAAGTGCTGCTGCATACTATTAGGGAGTGCTAAACAGTGTTCAAAATTACTGTGGATTAAATTACGTCGGGAAGACGGAAACGGCCTTATGCGAAAGAATAAGAGGGCACAGGTCTAGCATCAGATTGGCCTATAGGGACAACAAATCAGACAAACCGGTTGCACGACACTTTTTGGAGAAAAATCATCCCTTATCTTCTCTGAAATGCATAGCGATCGATCACCTTCCAATCTCAAGAAGAGGTGGCAACAGACAGGAACAATTATTACAGAAAGAGACATGGTGGATCCAGAAATTGGGGACTATGGCTCCAAATGGCCTAAACGAGAAACTTTCATATATCCCCTTTCTATGATAGACTACCTATTAACGAGGCCCTAATTGGGGCATGATAAGTAAAGTAATGGGTTGGATTAAGGGATAGTGAGGTTCACCATATTACTAGTGTCACCATATGACAGGATACATTTTGAATAACTAGGCTACCGCTAAAAAGAAAATAATTTTCTAACTCAATTTTTTTGGATGATCTCCCAAAAAATGTTTTTTAATTTTTGATATATTGTTTATACCAATTATACATCACTATAGCAATCTTTGGGCTCCGGTTAATTTGCAGGAGAGATTGGGATTCTCCCCTACTCTTGCCCCCCAAAGCATGGGCGAAGGGCATTTAGAGAAGGCAGTTGATGAGAATCTATCTAAAATTAGTCTTTTCTTTTTTGAAATAGGGTTGGCATCACGGATTTACATATTTTGCCTAAATATAAGAGTATATAGTAGTGTTGCATGAGAACACATAGAATAGTAATTTTTAACACTGTTTAGCACTCCCTAATAGTATGCAGCAGCACTTTATATGAGGATGCATTAGCACTTTATCTACATTTTGTATTTTTCATACACCACATTTTTTTGTATTTTGCCACATTTGATTACATTACACTAAGCTATAGAGCATAGGACACAAGGATTGACATAGTATTTACTTAATGTCACACACTATACTATATCACAGTGACTCTCCCTTTAGGGGTGGCAGATCACCTTCTTTAGACTATATCATGTGTTTAGGTCACTTTAGAATATCAGTACAATTAGAGGTTCACTGAGTTTAACATGGTGTTTTCACATTGTAAGAACTTATTTCTATTGCATGACTACTAATGGTTTATTGTATGCTTTTTATTTAAAACAGTTAGTTATCCATTCTGCAAGCACTGCTTCTTTATTGATGTATGTAGTGGCTTTCCGTGATGTTTCTGGCTTGTTTTCATTGAAATCCTACCGCCGAGCGAGGGGCTGATGTGGATATGATTCCAGGAGTAACCGCGCATGCGCCCGACGTCTCCATGGTAATGGAGGACGCGGGGAACCAGGAAGTAAACTGAGCGCGCGTTTAGGAATACGGAAGCATCCTGCACCCACCCGGACGCTCGGTGGATAGGTTGATTGATCCCCTGCACATCTGAACTGTGAGTTAACATGATTGCTATTCCTATTTAAACCAGATTGTTTGTATGTGTATCTGTATTCTGTCCTGATGAAAGTTCCCTAGTGGAACTGAAACGTTGGCTGTTGGAATAAAGACCTAAATTTCTTTTTGGAATAAATCCTGGGAGTGCTGATTTTCTCTTACCCATATATATATATATATATGTCAGTGTGCCTCTGTGTCTGCGCACACATCTGTGTATGTGCATATGTTTGTCAGGGTGTGTGTATCTGTGTCATGGTGTGGGCATGTATCAATTTTTGTTTGTGTCAGGGTGCATGTGTGTATCTATGTATGTCTGTGTCTATATGAATTTGTGTGTATGTGTCGGTGTATTTATATGCATCTGTGTGTTAATGTGCATGTATGTGCATACATCCAAGCACACTCCTGCAATCTAACACACATATTACATTCAAACACACCCCTCCATTCAAAACAAAAAATAAAAAATATACAAACACACCCCTTCACTCAAACACAAATACTTCACACAAATGTGATGTAGAATTATTAAAAATCTCTATTGAACTTGTACTGAATTATTGTACTAACTCCATTTTAACCTCACACTGTAACAAACCCTCCATTTTGTCCTCATTACCTGACAGATTCTCCATCTTAAACTACATTACATGACAGAATTGCTCAGCACATCTAACACAATAGACAAAGACTGTATTTTTCCATAAAGACATGATTAACACAGGAATTGCTGACTTTCCCTTAACTTGCAACAAAGTATAACCAAGGCCAGAGCCAAGGCCATGAGAACACTGTACTAATGAAATGTTCTATTCATAAAAGAACCTTGCACCTGATCATGAGACTGACTGTGTAAAATGACGCTCAAGCCCCCCTTTCCACCGAGTAAACCTCATGCTGGGAGAGATGGCGCCTGAGCCTTCTGTCCACACCCTTGTCCAGAACAATACCACCTCCCGGTGGGAGGACACCTAGCTGGTCACTCAAACCCCTGAGCCAATTAATAATATTGATGGGTGGACACTGATATAGTCACATAACATTTAATCCAATTAATGATGTTTATTTGTTATTATCTGATATTCAATGATGATGTCATTTTTCCTTTAAAAAGATCTGCATAACTGTTTTCCACCCAGATTGCATTAAATTTTCTGAAGTGCTTTTAACCTGAACTCCATGTGTCAGTGTGAGCTTACTTCTGCGTATACGCAATTTAATCATCTCAGATTTGGACAGGAACAGATAGACATTTAAACATATTTGTTTATTTCTAAATTAATCTACATCAAATGTACATCCACATTTAAAAGTGAACATTACATTCAGACACACCCTTGCAATCAAACGCAAACATTACATACACATATTAAAACACAATAACTATATACAAGCACCCCTTCAAACACAGTACATTACACTATAGCACCAGTAAATGCTGCGGCGCTGTAAAGATATACAACTTAGAAATTTTGACTTGGGGTGCTTTGGAAAAATACTAAAATATTAAATGCGCCTTGAACATACAAAGTTTGGGAACCACTATGTTAAATGTTAATGTTCATGACAGACTAAACAAATATAGTTTGTTTTGAAAGGTAGCCAGGAGAAAGCCTTTTCTCTCTAAAAAGAACATGGCAGCACGGCTTAGGTGCAAAGTTGCATCCGAAGAAACCACAAGACTTCTGGTACAATGTGCTTTGGACAGACGAGACCAAAATGTTTGGCCATAATGCACAGCAACACGTTTGGAAAAAAACAAAACACAGCATATCAGCACAAACACCTCATAACCAATGTCAAGCACAGTGGTGGAGGGGTGATGATACAAAGATATGTAACAGGTTTGATGTTACAGGAGGGATAAGCCGAATTGGAAATTATTTAGGAAAATTAGAAAAATGGGTTGTGGCAGCTGACATTTAATGTGGATAAGTGCAAGGTAATGCATCTTGGATGTAAAAACCCAAGGGCAGAGTACAGAATATTTGATAGAGTCCTAACCTCAACATCTGAGGAAAGGGATTTAGGGGTGATTATTTCTGATGACTTAAAGGTAGGCAGATAATGTAATAGAGCAGCAGGAAATGCTAGCAGAATGCTTGGTTGTATAGGGAAGTGTGCATGCTATTGTACAGAACACTGGTTAGACCTCACTTGGAGTATTGTACGCAGTACTGGAGACCATATCTTCTGAAGGATATTAATACTTTAGAGAGAGTTCAGAGAAGGGCTACTAAACTGGTTCGTGGATTGCAAGATAAAACTTACAAGGAAAGGGTAAAGGAACTTAACATGTATAGCTTGGAGGAAAGACGAGACGGGGGGATATGACAGAAACATTTAATACATAAAAGGAAATCAACACAGTAAAGGAGGAGACTTTATTTAAAAGAAGAAATAATACCACAATTAGAGGGGCAAAGATTTAAAAATAATATCAGGAAGTATTACTTTACTGAGAGGGTAGTGGATGCATGGAATAGCCTTCCAGCTGAAGTGGTTTAGGTTAACACAGTGAAGGAGTTTAACCCCTTAAGGACCAAACTTCAGGAATAAAAGGGAATCATGACATGTCACACATGTCATGTGTCCTTAAGGGGTTAAGCATGTGTGGGAAAGGCATAAGGCTATCCTAGACTTAACATAAGGCCAGGGACTAATGAAAGTATTTAGAAAATTGAGCAGACTAGATGGGCTGAATGGTCCTTATCTGCCGTCACAAATTCTATAATTTGGGCTTGTTTTGCAGCCACAAGACCTGGGAACCTTGTAGTCACTGAGTCGACTGTGAACCACTCTGTACACCAAAGTATTCTAAAGCCAAATGTGAGGCCATCTGTCAGACAGTTAAAGCTGGGTCGATATTGGGTCATGCAACAGGACAATGATCAAAAACACCAGCAAATCTACAACAGAATAGCTAAAAATGAAATGAAGCAAGGTGTTGCAATGGCCCAGTCAAAGTCCAGACCTCAAACCAACTGAAATTAGAGAGCTGTGCACAAACAAATCCCAGCAAACCTCAATGAGCTGAAGCAATGTTCTAAAGAAGGGACAAAATTCCTCCACAATGATGTGAGAGACTGATAAAGCCACATAGAAAATAATTACTTCAAGTTACTGCTGCTAAAGGTGGTTCTACAAACGATTAAATCATAAGGTGTACTGAATTTTCATAATGGCTGCTCCATTTTTGCAACTAAATCATGATTAGTGCAATATGTCATGTGTTGTTGTTTATCGGAGGCCTCTTTTTATTATTGTATTTTTTTATTATTATAATGGTTTTCTTCAGTTTACAGATTATAGATGGCAATATTATATATGGACTTTAATAACATTTATATTGATTTTATGATGTTAGTGGCTGATTGGATCACGGCATTAGGACTCACTACATATAAGACGTTCTCCAGTTGGAGGAGATTATGCTCGTTTGAGAAAGCCCCAAGAGGTTGGGCGAAACACGTCACGTGACCACGTGATCGGCAAACGCGGAAGTGATTCTTACTTACCCACCGGCGAGAAACACCATTTCCAGAGGGAGGAAGATTGCAGTTTACTCACTTCGCGGCATCAGATCCCATATGGTGTGGTGAGCTTGAGGTGGACTCTATGCTTTTAATGTTGCTGTTTTGAAGCGTTTTTATGTGCATCAATAAATTTTTCGTCTGACACTTTGGTCACTGGAGCATTTCTCGGATCCCACGTACCCAAGGGGCTGATCCTCCCTGGGCAAGATAGCCGGGAGTGGGGCTCATACCACTCTATTTGTGAGTTGTTTTCTTAAAGAGACAGTTGTTTTTATTTATTTGTATTAATAACTTTATTTCACTAGGAGTGCTTTCTTTGTTTCCCCTACTACAGTACCCAGCTGATTTTACTGGCAGGCTATAAGTATACACTTGTCAGTGTTTTGGCACATAAGGTGCTTGTTTGGGATTTTCATATTCGCACTGTATGTACACTTTAGAGTCACTTTGCTACACTTGAGGTGTCTCAGCATATATATTTTTTGCGCACTGGCACTCTCTTTTCATTGGAGGCTGTGTTTACCTAATTTTAAGACCTGCAAAGGAACAGATGATAGTTATTATGTCCTGATATGTAAAACCATAGAAATCAGAGGGCGCACTTTCTTTTTTCTTTTTTCCCCATGACTGTATGTAAAAAAAAAAAAATAATAATAAACAAACAAAAAAAAACAACACCATTTAACCACAATATAAAGTAGACATCAAGGGCTCTTTTCCCTTTAGGAAAATAGCCCTTGATGTCTACTTTATATACATACGTTTGTGTTGCAATTTTGTTTTCGGTGATGTCTATTAAACTTAGAAGACAAACCTACCGAATTCTAAAATGTTTCCACATTGAAATTGTAAATTACTTCATGTATTTTGTGACCTGTAACTACCAAAAATAAAACTGTGATGTGATGACATTTTATATTCTTTATTTTTCTAGTGCTTAGAATGCTTAGACAAAGTTACATATTCATTTCTTCGGAGTATAAATGGCAAAGACAATTATAGACATAACATGAAATGTCTAGGAATCTGCCCTTTTTGTAGTAAATGAGATTAAACAACTAGGAAATATGTAATAGTGAGTTGCTAAGCACTTAGCTTAGGCAAGTATTAGCAGGAACGTATATAGGCGATAGTAAACAGTTAGCCAGCTGGCAACAGAGCATGTTACTGGTAAACAAGTCAGATAGAGTAAAATATTTCTAAGCTTAGAAGATTGTATGTGAACTCCGCATGTTACGTTAAAGCCCTGGGGACCCCAGTGTTTATGCTACAGGTCAGGGAAGCCCCACATCCATAACAAAAGGTAGACTAAGGTAAAAGAAGAGAAATTAAGAGCAAATAAGTGTCAGAGAAATCATATGAAAAATAAATATGGTGAGGGCTTGAAAAACGCCAGCATCAAGGAGTCCCGATTCAGCCGATCCCCTCCAGAGGCATTGGACATTTTTGGCATGGGCTAGATGCCTGCGTGTATCTTGACACCTGTGCTGGCAAGTCGGACAACCCTGCAGTATGACAATGCCAGCGCAGTGGTGGCAGGAATCTCTCATTGTATGAGATTTTTCTTGGCGATTGCCTGAGCAGGTGAGCATGGGTCACGGCCCTCCGGCTTGTGGTTCACTGCATCTGCTGTGTGAGATTGCGCCTGTTGTCGCCACTCTTCACTGCCCCTTCATGTGTTTGTAGCGGAGCTGGGTACCTCTGCCAAGGACCACTTTCTAGCTGGAACAGGGGACAAACTCCAGCATTTCTGCCCACAGTCGCCATGGCTTGACTAGGGCCTTGGAACCGCATGTTCCTGGTGTTGAATGGGGAATTAGCTCTAGTCCTTACAAGGACTTTCCCCGTGGAATCCCCTGCAAGCTGGAACATCAGACACAGGAGTAAATCTTCTTTCCCTCCAATAACAGGATGACACACAGTTTTACAGTGTAAGCTGAAATAGATTTTAATGGTGCCACACTTGGCCTTTTATGCAAGTCCCCAAGCAAGGTGTATGCCCACATGGACCTTGTTGGGGACAGGGACACAAACTTCCAAACCAATAACAACACATTTACAATGTAAGGCACTCCCACACAAGGCAAACAATCCATCCCCTCTGCCTGAGAGATAATTGGATCAGATACTGCATTAACCCAATTATCTCCAGGCAGAAAAAACACACATTTCTAAAAAGTCCCAAAAGTACCCCCAAAACACATGATATCCCCACATCCCCTGATAGCCTTGATCTGGGTGACCAACATATCTAAAAATTACCCAGATCAGTTCAGGGGTTCAGAAATTCTATGGAAGTCATTGATTTGACTGACCGCAAGCATTGGGCCATGCCCAAAACAGATTCCAGAGAATCAGGGCTTGCGGTCAGTCTAGTTCGGTAGTTTGAAAACGGACAAACTACCAAACAGAGTCAATAGTCTTACCCTGGAGCTTGTTCCCTTCATCCAGACGAATGATCCCACCGAACAGTGCTCTTCCAACTTGTATAAAACCGAACGCAGGCAATGATGTAAGTCCAGCGGTGTTCGGGAGGTTCCGTAGCAGATTTTAGTTCCAGGAGATTCATGACCAAACACCGCTGCCTGCGTTCATGCGAACAAGATGGCCTCCACCTCGTGGTTGCCTACAGGAATTGCGGCCACCCAGACGAAAAATTAGAACACTGTGGTGAGAAACGTTCCAAGTTGTTAATAGGTGTTAACAAGCTCCAGGGTGGTCTCTGTTCGGTAAACAAACCATATAATCCCAATTGCACGAACAGAGACCTTTACATTATTTTCCACAGGGTCCATAGTCTGTGGGCAGGAGGCTGGCAAGCAAGTTCCTCCAGGAGCTTGTGGCAAACTCGGGTAAAAAGGGGAGTTTGCCAAAGTGTTGTAGTTGGCGCTTCCCGTTGGGTCCTGGATGGAGAGTAACGTGGAGGGTGGTCAAGCTTCTCCTGCTTGGTCGGCAGTTGTACACATCGGGTCAGTTTGTCCCAGAAGTTAGCAAAGAACAGTTCCAATGAGCAGGGACTTCCAACCTGGTCATCGAAGCTGTTAGTCTGACATGAGGCATCCATCATTTTAGTGAGAGGAGTCTTCTTCCACCCTGCAGAGCTCGATCGCTAATTGCAGGAGGGCCCCCAAGGCAAGGACTGGGATCACCCCCACCAGGGGGGAACGAGGCTGGAACCGTGTAGCGCCAAAGGTACGACTTGTTGCCACTGGGCAGGAGAGTGGGACACCATCCAAGTGTGCCTCAGCTACAACGATGTCGTAGCACCCTCTCAAGGGGACAGAAGTTGCGGAAAAAGTATAGCTTCGGTACCAGCACCTCTGTGCACACAGGACTGCTGCTTCTAAGCTGTGTTTAGGCAGGTTAACCATTCAATTTCAGCTTGATTGCCTAGAATCTGCCGGAGCCGATCGTCTATGCGACCATTCAGCATGGCGGTCCGCCCCCACGATGAATTTATTTTAAATGATCTTTCTTCAGCTGCACTAATTATGAACACATTAATATTGGCAAAAGTATTAAAAAAAAAATGGGCATTTTTTTTAATCAAAAGTATTAAAAAAAAAATGGGCAAAAATGGGCACTTGTTCGCATGAATGCAGGCAGCGGTGTTTGGGCATGAATCTCATGGAACTAAAATTGGACACAGAAACTCCCGAAAACCGATGGACTTCCATCATCACCTGCGTTCGGTTCTATACACTTTAGAAGGGCACAGTTTTGTGAAATTGTTCGTCTGGGTGAGAGGAACAAGCTCAAGGGTAAGAACCGAACCACAAGCCCTGATTATATGGAACTGTTTTAGGCATGGGATCGGTGCGGTCGGTCAAATAAATGACCATTTGTGTTGGTGCAATAAGTGAGAAAAATAAAAATTGCGATTGAACAACCGCAGAAATGGCAAAATTGCTTGTGTCTTTAAGTACAAAACAAGCAAGCTGTTGCTGTGTCTTTAAGGGGTTAATCTTATTACTTAGATCCTTTCTAATTATCACTTTTAGATAATTATTGCCAGGCACTGAATAATATAGGTTTGTCTATACAGTGAAAGTAAAGGAATGAATGATCTTAGATAAACATCCATTAAGCCAATTCAGTTCACTGTAAAGGAGATCAACATCACTCAAAAGAATCAATCTGACATCTCTCTCTCTTTCTCTGGGGAAAAAAAAAAAACTAATTTCTACTGGGCCACAGCATCTTAAGCCGTCAGCACTGTCTGAAGTGTAGTAGTCAGAATTTATGTAATCATGGCTCTACATTTATAGGAAGGGTTACTACTGTGGATTTTGTGTTGGAGGAACTATTTTAAAAGAACACTCTTGCTGCAGTGGTTATGGTGTTAGGTGTGCCCTGTCACCCTGCTATGATAAGTAGTCAAAACGTTTGAGAGCGGTTTGAGAATTTACCTGAGGTCTGCTGTGCTCCTGCTGCTTTCTCTTCAAACAGGAAATTCCTGCAAGGAGCTTCTAGACTCTTGTGGACAACAAGTGATAACAGTAATTTTTGGGGATGAAGTGCAAGAGGTTCCTGTTTGCCAGCCTCCTGCCTCAGGACTATGGGCCATGCAAAAAGGCTCATAAAAGACCCTGATTGTGCCTTTTTGCTATTCTGTTTGGTAGATTGCATTCCCCTCCTATTCTAACATTGTCCAGTTCGACTACCGAACAACTGCACCAACCAGGGACCACCTGGGAGCTTGTTAACACCTATTAACACCTTTGGACGGTTATCACCGCAGTGTTCTTAATGTTCTTTTGGGTGGCCACAATTCCTATGGACAACCACGAGGTGGCGGTCAACTTGTTCGCATGAATGCAGGCAGCGGTGTTTGGGCATGAATCTCATGGAACTAAAATTGGACACAGAAACTCCCGAAAACCGATGGACTTCCATCATCACCTGCGTTCGGTTCTATACACTTTAGAAGGGCACAGTTTTGTGAAATTGTTCGTCTGGGTGAGAGGAACAAGCTCAAGGGTAAGAACCGAACCACAAGCCCTGATTATATGGAACTGTTTTAGGCATGGGATCGGTGCGGTCGGTCAAATAAATGACTTCCAGGAAATACCTGAACCCCTGAACTAATCTAGATGATTTTTGGATATTTTGGTCACCCAGATCAGAGCTATCAGGGGATGTAACTTCTGTGGGGGTTTTGTGTGATTTAAAAGTATTTTGTTTTTTTATAAAAATGTGTGTTTTGTGTCTGGAGATAATGGAGTTTAGTTCAGTGTTTGACTCAATTACCCAGGTACAGAGGAGGGATTAATCTATTATGTGTGGGAGTGTCCTGGATCTGAGAGCCAATGTAATCGTGTATTTGTTTCTACTGTGGTTTACTCTCAGGTCCAGATGGGAGTGCCCCTTGCATGGGGACTTGCATAAAAGGCCAGTTGTGGACAAGTTCCTGCCTACCCTCAACATAGAGTCTCATCTCATGTATGGGTAACAGCTGTATCTGCTATGGGTATTGCTATAGCACTATACTCCTCTGGGTTATAATCACTTTCTCTTGTAAGAGCAGCCTGCTACACTCTCTGCCAGGTGGTCCAACAAAGTTAGGGTTCCAGCTTTTAACATTTTGAACCATTCCTGGAAAATGTAAAAAATGTGTAACATATACATGAATCAGGTTCTCCACAATGGGAATATATGAATACAGGGAAAAGTAAATGATTGACAAGTGACTTGACAATGTTTGATCAAGAGAGCCAAAAGGCTATGTTAGAGGGTTAGAGGGTGACTGAGTTCCAATTTTTTACCACAAATCTGCAAATTGTGTGTTAATTCTTTGCAATTCCTAGTAAAATTAATTTATCTAGAGTGTGAGCTTGTTTGAGCAGGGTCCTCGGCTACCTTTTGTTCCTGTAACATTTTGTAATTGTCCCCCTGTATAATACTGTAAAGCACTGAGGAATAAGTTGGCACTATATAAATGCCAATAATAATTGTAGCGGAGCTCTCTGTATCCTGGCTGGGTACCTCCGCCAAAGACTGCTTCCTAGCTGGGACAGGGAAAACCTCAGCGCTTCTGCCCCAGTCGTCGTGGCTTGACTGGGGTCCTCCTGGAGCCTCTTCGACCTAGAGAAGGATAGGGGACTAGCTCTATTCCCTCCCAGGGACTGGATGACACACAGTCCTGGGAGTTCTAGTCCTTACAAGAACTTTTCCTGCCGAATCCTCCACAAGCTGAAACAAGGTGCTAAGCAGTGATTATGGCCCTTCCCCTCCCAGTAACTAGATGATGCATAGCTCTGGGAGTACAACTGGTTTAACGGTGCTACCATCAGCTCTACCACGCAGGCTCGCTGCCTAGGTGTTCTCTTTGACTCCGACCTCTCTTTCAAGCCTCATGTTAAATCTATCGCCAAATCCTGTCATTTCCATCTCAAAAACATTGCGCGCATCCGCCCTTACTTAACGCCAGATGCGACTAAGGTGTTGGTCCATTCCACTGTCCTTTCTCGCCTTGACTACTGTAATCCGCTTCTCAGTGGTCTTACGTCCTCCCTTATACACAAGTATGTCCCGTCTAGGCCTGTTACGGTCACCAGCCCGCCGAGCCTCACGGTCGTGCCCGACCGGCACGACCGCTCCGACTACACAAGCTTACCTGCTCGTCGGCGAGCCGGGAACCGCGCACGTAGTTCTTCCGGGCATCGCGCCCAGATCCAAGATGGCGCCGACCGCGTGGTCGCGTCTATTGCTAGCCCCGCCCCCGAGAATTATACCAACGTGTGCGTGACGTCACGACGTCAACGCACACGCACGTTTTGGGGTCAGAGGTCGCCCTCTGACCAATCATAGCCTAGAGAGGGGTATTTAAACCCCTAGCTTTCCCCATTACTTTGCCATGTCGTGGTTTCAGTTTCCTGGTTTCCTGAAAGTGCTAGTTTCGTGTTTCTGATTTCCTGGTATCCTGATCCTTGGCGTTTCCCTGGTTATTCTGATCTCTGGTTTCCCTGACTTGGCTTGTCTTATCGGTATTGAGTATTTTCTGGCTTCCTTGACCTCGGCTTTCCCTTTGACCATTCTCTGTCTCTAGCGTATTAGTCCGGCCATTCTAAGGTCCGGTTTACGCTCTGTCCTGTTATTTTTCCTTTTCTGACTTATGTATATGTTTACATAGATTCTGCGTGCTGGACCACATTACTAGTCGTGACATTACGACATGGCCATGGATCCTGCAGAACTATGCAAGCATATGATCGCATGTGAGAGTAGGGTGGAGGATATGGACCACAGGTTAGACCAATTTGCCCAGGCATTTCAGACCTTGCTCCAGAGGACTGCCTATTTAGAGGTTCCTCCGGTACCACCTGTGGTTCCGCCACCTGTAGTGGTTCCCGTACCACATAAACCACCGTCCATAACCTTGTCACCGCCCCCTCGCTATGGAGGTGATTCCAAGGAATTCAGAGGTTTTTTAAACCAAATTGAATACCACTTTGAGGCCTCCCCAGGTTAATTCCCAACAGATAGATCGAAGATTGGCTATCTGATGAACCAATTAACAGGAAAGGCCTTAACCTGGGCTAACCCCTTATGGGAAAGTGGTGACGCAGTAGCCCGTGATTACAATACTTTTCTTACGGCCTTTAAGGCTACGTTTGAACCTAAAGGCAGGGAGAAGAACGCTGCCAAAGCCCTTATGAGAATCAAGCAAGGCAGTCGTTCTGTAGCCGATTATGCAATAGAGTTCAGGACATTAGCATCTGAGGTTGATTGGACCAATAGTGGTCTGGTGGCTGCTTTCTCTGAGGGTCTAGCTGAGAGTATACAAGATGAGACTGCAGCTAGAGACCTTCCGGTTAATCTTAACGAGTTTATTGCATACATGATAGACATTGATAACCGGCTCAGAGAGAGAGAGAAAAACAAACAACGTAACAGACGCTCTAATTTGTCCATAGCCCCTCGTTTCTCTAACCCAGTGGTGAGTAGCCAAACGCCTCTTCCGGAACCTGAACCCATGCAATTGGGTAGCGCTAAACTCACTGAGGCAGAGAGACAACACAGACGTAACGAGGGGTTATGTATGTATTGTGGCAAGAAGGGACATCTAAGATCGTCATGCCCGGTTCGGCCGGAAAACTTGCACACCTAAGGCACGTACGGGGACCGACCTTAGGTGTGATGTATATGTCCCCTAAATTGACTAAGAACCGTTTCCTTGTCAAAGTAACCTTATCTTTCAAGAACACTACTGTTCAGTGTGAGGCTATGATTGACTCTGGGGCAGCGGAGAATTTCCTAGACAAAGAATTCTCTGCAAAACATCTCATGCCCTTAAGACATAAAGAGAAACCTATAGCAGTCGAGGCCATTGATGGAAGGCCTCTTACCCAGCCTTTCATCACACACGAAACTCTGCCAATCACTATTTCAGTGGGTATTCTCCATTCTGAAGAAATGACCTTTCAAATTATATCTTCACCTACAGTGCCGATAATACTCGGTTTTCCTTGGCTCCTGAAACACAATCCACGTTTGGATTGGATTGAAGGAGAGATTATGAGTTGGGGTGAGAGATGCAAAGGTGTTTGCTTTAAGCAAATCCCACAACCTATTGGCACCATCAATGTTCCTGTTACACCTCCCTTGACCACACAAATTCCACAGCAGTATATGGATTTGAAAGAGGTATTTAACAAGGTCCAGTCAGAAGGGTTACCTCCTCATAGACCTTATGACTGTACTATAAACTTATTACCAGGGACTATGCCTCCCAAGGGAGGAATCTATGCCTTGTCCCCCCAGGAAAATCTTTGTTTGGAGGAATATATTAAGGATGCTCTCAGAAAGGGTCATATCCGTAGGTCCTCCTCACCAGCCGGGGCTGGATTCTTCTTTGTCTCTAAAAAAGAAGGAGACCTACGCCCTTGTATTGATTATAGGGGTTTGAATAGGATTACCATTAAAAACGCCTACCCTATTCCCCTTATATCAGAGCTATTTGACAGATTGAAGGGAGCTCGAGTCTTTACCAAGCTCGATCTCCGAAGTGCATACAATCTAGTCAGGATTAAGGACGGTCACGAATGGAAGACCGCATTTAACACCAGAATGGGACATTACGAATACCTGGTTATGCCGTTTGGATTATGTAACGCTCCAGCGGTATTCCAGGATTTTATTAACGATGTCCTAAGAGAGTACCTTCACATGTTCGTTCTAGTGTATTTGGACGACATTCTCATCTATTCCCCAGATCTAGAGACACATCACGATCATGTGAGAATTGTACTGAAAACCCTGTTACAAAACGGCCTTTACTGTAAACTGGAAAAATGCCAGTTTGACCAAACGGAGATACAATTCCTTGGATACGTTATATCTCCGTCTGGTTTCCAGATGGATCCTCGCAAACTGGAGGCAGTCTTACAGTGGCCATTACCCAAGGGCCTTAAAGCTACTCAACGCTTTATAGGTTTTGCAAATTACTACCGCAAATTCATAAGGGGATTTTCCTCCGTGATTTCCCCTATAACCAATTTAACAAAAAAAGGAGCAAATTGTATATCTTGGCCCAAAGAAGCAAGAGAGGCATTTGAACAATTAAAATTTTTATTTTCCTCAGCACCTGTCCTGACCCATCCTGATCCATCCAAACCATTTATCCTCGAGGTGGATGCATCAGAGACAGGAGTTGGAGCCATTCTGTCTCAAAGAGAAAGTCCTGATACGCCTTTACATCCCTGTGGATTTTACTCTCGCAAACTCACACCTGCAGAGAGGAATTACGACATAGGGAATAGGGAACTTTTGGCCATTGTACTTGCCCTTAAAGGGAAACTCCAGTGCCAGAAAAACGATCCGTTTTTCTGGCACTGGAGGGTCCCTCTCCCTCCCACCCACCAATCCCCGGTTACTGAAGGGGTGAAAACCCCTTCAGTCACTTACCAGGGGCAGCGACAGGTCCCACGTCGCTGCTTCCTCCTCCCCCGCCGCTCCTCCTTCTGGTTACGTCGGCCGGTGGGCGAGACTGATCTCGCCCGCCGGCCGAGGAGACCTAATGCGCATGCGCGGCAATGCCGCGCATGCGCATTAGCGCACCCCATAGGAAAGCATTGAAAATGAATTTCAATGCTTCCCTATGGGGAATAGAGCGACGCTGGAGGTCCTCACACAGCGTGAGGACGTCCAGCGACGCTCTAGCACAGAAAACCTGTGCTATGAAGCAGGAAGTGTCCTCTAGTGGCTGTCTAATAGACAGCCACTAGGGGAGGACTTAACCCTGCAAGGTAAATATTGCAGTTTTAAAAAAACTGCAATAATTACACTTGCAGGGTTAAGGGTAGTGGGAGTTGGCACCCAGACCACTCCAATGAGCTGAAGTGGTCTGGGTGCCTGGAGTGTCCCTTTAAGGAATGGAGGCATCTCTTGGAAGGTTCCAAAGAGCCACTTTTGATCTTTACTGATCATAAGAATTTGGCTTATATTGGGGACGCTAAGAGACTGTCCTCTCGTCAGGCTAGGTGGTCATTGTTCCTCTCCCGATTCAATTTCGTAATTACGTACAGGCCTGGTACTAAAAACACCAAGGCAGATGCACTTTCTCGGCAGTTTGAGACAGATGAAGTACCAGAACAGGTGATATATCCTATTGTACCTCCTGAATGCCTCATTGCCACTACTGTTTCAGAAGTGTCTTCTCCACTCTTCTGTGCCATAATAGCAGATCAAACTCAGGCACCTGTGGGAAAACCTCCGGACAAACTGTATGTGTCACCTCAGTTTCGAAAGAAGGTACTAGATTTGTTCCATGACAACCTCACAGCGGGCCATCCTGGAGTCCATAAAACTCTCTCAGCCGTCTCCAGGAGATTTTGGTGGCCTGCTCTTAGAAACGATATCAAAGATTATGTTGGGGCATGTCAAATATGTGCCGTTTCTAAAGTTCCTCCTAGGTCACCTCCTGGACTGTTACAACCACTGCCCATACCTAGTGCTCCATGGACCCACTTGGCCATGGATTTCATTGTGGATCTACCCAGTTCTAACGGGTTTAATACAGTTCTTATGGTTATTGATAGATTCACGAAGATGGCACATTTCATCCCACTTAAAAAATTACCATCTGCCCAAGATCTAGTTCAAATATTCTTGAGAGAGATCTTTCGGTTGCACGGTGTACCCAAAAACATAGTATCTGACAGAGGTACCCAGTTTGTTTCTAGGTTTTGGCGTTCCTTTTGCAAACAATTGGGCGTCGAACTCTCCTTTTCGTCAGCATATCACCCTCAAACAAATGGAGCAGCAGAGAGGGCGAATCAGTCTTTAGAAGCTTATTTACGTTGCTTTATAAATGCCAATCAATCTAACTGGTATGAGCTCTTACCCATGGCTGAGTTCGCCAGAAACAATGCCACTCATGAATCTTCTAATCACAGTCCATTCTTTGTTAATCAGGGTTATCACCCCACTGTTTTACCTTCTGCATTCTCAGACACAGATATCCCCGCTTTGAACACCCGTTTAGAATCGATTCATGATACCTGGGATTCCGTCCATTCAGCTCTGCAAAAAGCCTCATTCCGAGCAAAGGTCCAAGCTGACAAGAAACGGGGCGCTAATCCTGTCTATCTTCCAGGTGACAGGGTGTGGCTCTCCACAAGACATATCAAGCTTAAGGTCCCATCCATGAAATTTGCCCCTCGGTACATTGGTCCCTTTCGAGTTACCCAACGTATTAATCCAGTGACCTATTCCTTGGCACTACCGGCTCATATGAGAATAGCTAATACTTTCCATGTGTCTCTGCTCAAGCCCCTTACTTGCAATCGCTACACCAGGGTATCCACTCCTCCTCCGCCCTTGGTAGTGGGTGATCAAGAAGAATACGAAGTCCATTCTATCATGGACTCCAAATTATCCAGAGGTGTCTTGTCCTATCTCGTTGACTGGAAGGGTTATGGTCCCGAGGAACGTTGTTGGGTTCCTGCTGACCGGGTCCATGCGCCCCGTCTTATCCGGTCATTTCACAACCGCTTTCCTCTTAAGCCGGGTCCTTCCCGCCCGGTGCGCGGTCTTCGAGTGGGGGGTACTGTTACGGTCACCAGCCCGCCGAGCCTCACGGTCGTGCCCGACCGGCACGACCGCTCCGACTACACGAGCTTACCTGCTCGTCGGCGAGCCGGGAACCGCGCACGTAGTTCTTCCGGGCATCGCGCCCAGATCCAAGATGGCGCCGACCGCGTGGTCGCGTCTATTGCTAGCCCCGCCCCCGAGAATTATACCAACGTGTGCGTGACGTCACGACGTCAACGCACACGCACGTTTTGGGGTCAGAGGTCGCCCTCTGACCAATCATAGCCTAGAGAGGGGTATTTAAACCCCTAGCTTTCCCCATTACTTTGCCATGTCGTGGTTTCAGTTTCCTGGTTTCCTGAAAGTGCTAGTTTCGTGTTTCTGATTTCCTGGTATCCTGATCCTTGGCGTTTCCCTGGTTATTCTGATCTCTGGTTTCCCTGACTTGGCTTGTCTTATCGGTATTGAGTATTTTCTGGCTTCCTTGACCTCGGCTTTCCCTTTGACCATTCTCTGTCTCTAGCGTATTAGTCCGGCCATTCTAAGGTCCGGTTTACGCTCTGTCCTGTTATTTTTCCTTTTCTGACTTATGTATATGTTTACATAGATTCTGCGTGCTGGACCACATTACTAGTCGTGACAAGGCCCTTACGATCTGCTGAAGACTTACGTCTATCTTCTGTCCGTACTCCCACCTCTGATGCTCGCCTTCAAGATTTCTCGAGGGCTGCACCGTTCCTGTGGAACTCGCTTCCCTCCTCCGTTAGATGCTCACCCAGTCTCCACTCCTTCAAAAAAAATTGTTAAAAACCCACTTCTTCATAAAAGCGTATCAATTAAACTGTGAATAGCTCCTGACTGATTCCTCTTCTGCAACTGTCACTAGTCTAATACTATCCTTACCTTTTGTGTCATTTTACCCCACTCCCTCTAGCATGTAAGCTCATTGAGCAGGGCCCTCAACCCCTCTGTTCCTGTGTGTCCAACTTGTCTGGTTACAACTACATGTCTGTTCGTCCACCCATTGTAAAGCGTTGCGGAATTTGATGGCGCTATATAAATATCACCATAATAATAATAATAATAATAATAATAATAATAATAATACATCCAAACACAGCCTTTTTATACACAGATCCCAGCAAGGGGTCTCCATTGTCTTCACCACAAGCCCCTCCCAGAAATCTCTAGGCCTGGGAGATAATTGCGTTAAAGACTGGTAAGCTAATTATCTCCCAGGAACAGAGAGGCAAACAAATATAAAAATACACAAAAGATAATAAAAACATAAAATAACCCCACAAATAATACATTGTTAAATAGCACTGATCTGAGTGCCCAAGTTCTCCAAATACCGCTCAGATCCGTGGCAAACGTACATGGAAAAGAGAGTTTGTCACAATAATATTTCCTAGTATTTCCAAGGAAATTATTATGTTGCAGTGTTAGGAACAGTTCACCCTTTCTGCATTGTCAGCATTTTTTTTTGGTCAACTTCTTTACTGCTCTGTATTCATCAATTTATGTCAGACTCACACTGATGACTGTGAACATTACAAAATAATATAAACTTATATACAAATAAATAAAATGTTATATATATAATTTACAAATAAAATTATATATATATATATGGTATATATATATATATATATATATATATATATATATATATATATACACATACGGTATATATATAATTTTATTTGTAAATTATATATATAACATTTTATTTATTTGTATATAAGTTTATATTATTTTGTAATGTTCGATGACTGAACATTACAAAATAATATAAACTTATATACAAATAAAATTATATATATATATATATATATATATATATATATATATATATATAGTGCAGTTCCAGACCACTGTTTATACTACAATCCCCAGAAGACTGGCACCCGGCAAGTAATAGTCAAGTTTTGACTTTAAAATTCTATTTGAGCTTGAATGCAAGGATTTTTTGTATGTATATATATATATATATATATATATATATATATATATATATATATATATATATATATATATATATATATATATAATTTTATTTGTAAATTATATATAAAACATTTTATTTATTTGTATATAAGTTCATATTATTTTGTAATGTTCACAGTCATCAGTGTGAGTCTGACATAAATTGATGAATAGAGAGCATATATAATGTTATTTATATATACATACATACATACATACACAAAAGGGAAAATGATAATTTTAAAAACATAGGATAAGCCCCACCCCTTTAAGAAATCTACACAAATTGTCATTATGCACCCACCCCTAATGCATTCATGCTACAGGCATAGCAAAGTAATTATTAAAGTCTGGTTCTCCTTTTGTCATAAACTACGTTTCCCATGATGCCTAGCCAGCTAAGGCTGTGCAGTAAGGGAGCCAGGTGCCCAGTAGTTTGATTCAGGGGTGCCACAAGCTATCCTGGTACATGGACACGTGTCCACATGGTGGTGTCCATTACCAGCTCTGTGCCTCCATGCAGTATTATTAATACAGTCACCGCAAGAAGGAAATCAATTCATTAGTTCAGGAGGAATCCCACAGGGACCAGCTTTATCATGCTGTAATGTCCAGCTTATTAATCTCCCCTGCAGCCTGAACAGCAAAGGGCAACACGTTACATGTGAATAGGAAAGCATGGAGGGTAAATCATATCTTAACATAACATAATATAACAGTAATGGTATTAATACAGGATGCTCACTCGGGGGGGAGGGGGGAGTGATTGACAGGTGGGGGGGGCACATACCTTGCCATCTCTGTCAAACGGTAGGTCCAGCTCCCCTGAGGCTTCCTCTCCCAGGTAGGTGTCTTCTTCCTCCGGCTCCCCCGTGGCGGGCTGTGGGGGGCGGTAGTCCGGATAGGGGTTGTTAAAAGAGCGCTCCTCCATCTCCGCTTCCCCACCGAGCTGCAGCCTCAGCCTCTTAGACATGCCTTCTCCCATCTCCCTGACCGAGAGCCGGCTGGGACAAAATACCCCGCGGGCACAGGCAATTACTGCAACGCGTCCGGGCTGCTGGCTGTCAGCACACACTGGCACACACACACAGTGACAGACACACGCTGCTCCTTCTACAGAGCACACAGACACACACTGCTCCTTCTACACAGCACACTGACAGCCACCACACACTGTGCTCCTTCTACACAGCACACTGACAGCCACCACACACTGTGCTCCAGGATTATAACACGGGGTTCACTGGACAGAGGCTCTGGGACTCCTTCCTATCTTCCTATTCATGGTTAGTAAGGGGTGGGGGATCTCTCACCCTGGCTGTGTCAATTACAAACAGATATAGAAATTACTAAATACAGAATTAAAAAAAATAGAATGAGATATAAAATACTGCTGGTGTTTAATAGTAATAATTTAAATATAAAAGGTGGTGGGTGAGCTTGTATTTAATAGCCCTAAATAATTGAGAGGTGTCAGCAAGGCATAGTTTGGGGCTATGTTCATGGGTGTAGCATGCACTGAATCATCAGCTTTGTTTTCCCTGAAGATGGAACATGTTCAACTTTGCAGTGAGGGGTGAATTAATTAGGGAAAATGCCTGACACTACAGTATCTGACTGGCATGTTGCACTGGTGAGTGGTGACAAGGCAGAAGCTCCAGGCTGCAGCCTCACTGCACTGTACACACAGCAACCTCACTGCTCTGTACACATTATGTACAGCCTCATTTGCACAGTACACACTACACACAGTATCACTGCACTGTACACACTATGTACAGCCTCACTGCACAGTACACACTACACACAGTATCACTGCACTGTACACACTATACCCAGTAGCCTCACTGGACTACACACAGGGTCACTGTGCTGTACATACTACACCCAGTCTCACTGCACTGTACATATTATACCCAACAGCTTCACTGCACTGAATACACTACACCCAGTAGCCTCAGTGCACTACATACAGCCTCACTGCACTGTACATACTACACACAGTCTCACTGTGCTGTACAAACTATACCCAGTAGCCTCAGTGCTCTACACACAGCCTCACTGCACTGTACATACTACGCACAGTCTCACTGCACTGTACAAATTATACCCAGCAGTCTCACTGCACTGTACATACTACATCCAGCAGCCTCACTGCACTACACACAGCCTCACTGTACTGTATTTAAAACCTTATGTCCACAGCCTCACTACACTGCTCACAGCACCGTACACACTATATTCAGCCAGCAATGGTGAATTGTCTTGAATAGGAGTGTGTCCAATTCATCCTCATAGAGAAATCACCACTTCTCATTTAGGCTATTTTCTCTGCCTGGAAGGGTTGGACATATGTTTCAGAGCACAATCCAATTCCAAATAGCGAAGGGAAAAAAACAACTTCACAATTTTTTCTTTTCATTCAGATCCTATTCAAGAGTCAGATCAGTGATGTCAACAGTTGCAATGCGATTTTCTGCAACAAAAAGCAAGACACTTGTGTTCAGTCATGCAACATATATTATAAAACAGTCCATTTCATATGAACAAAGAGCCGTTACCCACATACATGCCATATAACCATTTTTTTTAACAACAAATATTTTTTTTCTGACCGATATATTGAAAAAAATGGACCTAAATGGTCAATCTCAGATGCAGGCAGCCTTCATTCAGCATGCTTTACCAGCAAATCAGCATCATCCTATTTCTTACAGCTACTTCATCACCCCCGGCCCCTACCCTCCTCCCAACCACCATTCAATTATTCATTTTCCAATGAAAGAAAAGCAACCTGCAGACATTCTCAAAGCACAGGCGTAAAATCAACTTTAAATGTATAAAACGATAGATAAAATACCTTGAGATACCAGTTCGTAATGCCCCACAGATTGTGTCTGATTCTAGAGGCTGTGTTAAATTTGTGCTCCCTCTCTGTGATCCACAGATGAATAAATGGTTAGGACAGACTCCAGGGAGGAGGGTTACAGACACACACACACACGCACACACACTGTTCCCAATTGTCAGGCTAGCCAGCTATCACCAGACTGTCATAGCAATCACCCGCAGCACATACACACGTATAACCAAGAGGCCCATGACAACAGATGTTGCTTCTGTAATAATTCTGAGGAAAAAAAATGCAGAGCATCACAATCGTTGTTCCTATGAATATTTTTTATTATTCAAAATTTTTACCAGGAAGGATACTTTAAGATTTCTCTCATTTTCAAGTATGTCCTGGGCCCACAAAATATTACATTGATAATATATGAGGTTTTAACTCTTGGCTCATTATCGCATACTATGTTTTTTTTGAAACGATATACAATGTAGAGACAGGGCAGGTGGTAATAGGGAGATATATTTGGCATGCCATTCCTAAAGGATTGCTCATAAAATTACAACTTCTATGATGTCTCTGAATGATACATTTCAAAGTCACATGGTAGGGTCTGGATATAAACCATGACACTTACTAACCAATTCCCTTACCAAAATATTATCAAAATGGATTCAAGCAAAAATAAATGAGGAGACGTCTCTTATGAATCAGTTATATTTTTTCATATTACTTTTTGGTTATATTCGTGTTCTGGAAATTCTGATTTGTTTGAAATTGATTGAAGAGATATCTGTCCTTACATTTTGTCCCTATTGTTTTGGTTTAATCTTTTAATAGCAAAATCCAAAATTATACCAGGTTCTATTATTAAAGACTTAACAATCTGTTTAATGAAAATAATTAAGAAAAAGAATTATGGTAGCCGATAAGGTGTGCCCGGAGCACCAAATTAAATACTTTTTTACAACACAGAAGATCTGAATTTGTCTCACTGGGAATGTAGGTGGATATCTAAAATCTCAGACATTATTGATAAATAAGAGATTGCACCTTTCTCAAAACTTCAAAGGAAATTTGAGCTTTCCATTAAATATATATTTCTATATTCATGTATAAAAAAACTATATGATGGGTAAACAATTTTATCATCCCAATTCCTTGATGATTTATTTCTCGATTTGTATCCTTAGGACACACACACACACATACTCACAGACACACACTGGCAGACATACACACACACACAATCACTGACAGACGCACTCACTCACAGACGCAAACTGACAGACATACACACACTCACAGACACACTGACAGATATATATACACACAGACAGACACACACACACACACAATCTCAAAGACACACATTGACAGACACACACACACACATTCACAGACAGACAGACACACACACACATTCACAGACAGACAGACAGACACATTCACATTCACTACAGCTGGAACAGTGCCTTATGCAAGTCTGAGTTAAAAAGGTGCCTGCTGCAAACCAGAGCAGTTCTCAGATAAACTACTGTTAGACCAGTGCCTTATGCAAGGTAGACTACGGAGGACACTATCAATAGACATGTGCAATTCGTTTCGGTCCGAATATGAATTCGGACGAATTTCGGGAAATTCAAACATTCGGGTACTTCCGAATGGCCGAAGTGCCGAATTGCAGAGGTCCCGAAGTTCCGAAATTACCGAATTTCCGAAGTGCTGAAGTGCCGAAGTGTCGAAGTGTCAAAGTTCCGAAGCACAGTATTGCATAAGTACTAATATAATTACCCAGTGAAAGAAGAAGAATGTTACACTGTATACAATTTTAAATAAAAAGTATACAAACATAGCCAGGATTCACCTGTAAGCATTTGCTACACTTACAACAATCAAGTAACATACATTCATATAAAATGTAAGTTACTTGGCCAGTCAGTGTAATGACAGGAATGAATAAGTAGATAACTCCCTAATTCCCACAGTATTAGGGAGCTATCTACTAAAAGGCTGAAAGACCTAAATTGGTCTTTCAGCCAAATTTACTAATACTAATACTGTGGCTGCTCACTGTTAAAAAAAAAAAAAAAGGCCCCCCTTCCCGAGCCCCCACCCATGACGCACGAGTGGGGGCTTTTAAACTAAAGGGGGGACCTATTGCCCCCCCCCCAGCCCCCAACCCTGAGCGGCGGGTGGGGGCCCTAATATAAAATAATGGGGGGGCGACCCATTGTCCTCCCCCCCGCCCTCACCCCTGAGCGGCGGGTGGGGGCCCTAAATCAGAATAGGGGGGGGGAACCTAATGTCCTCCCCCCTGTTCCCCACCCCTGAGTGGCCCCCACCCCTGATCTCTCTGATTGGTGGATTAAGTAACCAATCAGAGTGCTATGAGTCAAATTACAAAGCGTGGGAAAATTCCAAAGAACTTTCCCACGCTGTGTAAAATGACACAGAGCACTCTGATTGGTGGATTTCAAACCAGCCAATCAGAGTGCTGTGACAGGTAAATGTAGAGACTTACCTATCAGTCTCTTCATTTACCTGTCAGAGCACTCTGATTGGATAATCAATACCACAACTAATATAAGGTAACAGACAAAGAAATCTTTTATATTAATCAAATGTCGGGCTGCATCACATACAGGAGAGCGACTTAATAATACTTAAAAATACGAATTGCTATGTGAGCGCTCCAAAAATAAAATATAATAAAATAGTGACCACTGAAGTACTGTACCTCAATTAATATATCAAATGAAAATAAAATAGAACCTAGTAGTAAACCAGGGTTAATATCAATTGAAATAATAAGTAGGTAGCATTAATAATCTTGCCATGTGTCAAAAGTATAAAACATATTTATTAAACATAGACACAATGTGAAAGCAACAAATTCATACCACAAAAATACATATATATCGGCAACATAAGAGTCCAGAGCAAATGTCAGGAAAACAGAAGTTAGGCACAGTGTGGGGCCCCCTAAACACTGGCACATGGGCTACTGGTAAGAAATGTGCACATATAAAAAATATATATGAAATATGGAAAAAAAGGATGGGAACAAGGTAGAATGGTCCCCCAGCTCCTGCACTATCCCTGTCGGGGGGAGCTCATAAACCAACCAGGCTATCGGGTCTGGGCTAAGGGGGCAGCAATGGTGAAAACCCAGAGTACACAGAATAAATAGATACTCTGGGGATCAGCCAGAGCAACTTACCCTGTTCGCCTGACCTCCGAGCGAGGTAAAGGGAGCACGCCAACCCCTCAACACGAGATGTGAACGGGTGAGAGATCCGATCACGACAGCTACCACAACTCACGGCCGGACCGCAAATGAAGGTCCGGAACGGAGGTACAGCACAGAAGAATAGGTGAAAGACCGTCTACGCGTTTCGTCCTTGCTAGAGGACTTTCTCAAGACAACGTCCAACTTTCACAAAAATGGGTATATATACCCTCTCCTAAAGTGGTCACAATTAATCAATTAGAACAAATTTAATAAAACAATTTAATTAAAGCAATAAAAATCCAAATACTGATATACAATCAAATATAAAAAACATGGTATAAAGAAATAGTAAAAAATGTATATATAAAGATATATAAGAATTATAGGAATACACGAATGCTCACATTTATACAGATAGGGACTACCTTCACCCCCTTTTTTTATATATAAAACAAGTATAACCCCTGAGATGTAAAAATATAATTGCTACAAGAATAATTTGATAAATCTATTAACCCCTTAAGGACCGGACTTTTTTTGCGATGTTGTACATTTGCGACCAGGCATCTTTTTGACACTTTTGTGGTGTTTGTGTTTAGCTGTAATTTTCCGCTCTCTCATTTACTGTTCCCATACAAATTATATATTGTTTTTTTTCAGGACAAAAGGGGCTTTCTTTACATACCATTATTTATATAATCTCATGTAATTTAATTTAAAAAAAAATGAAAAAATATGATGAAAAATTGAAAAAAATACACGTTTTTTGAATTTTATGTGAAAAATCTTTTACTCATCTACAAAAGCGAATGAAAAAAACTGCTAAATAGATTCAAAATGTTGTCCTGAGTTCAAAAATACCCAGTGTTTACATGCTTTTTGCTATTTTTTTGCATGTTATAGGGCTATAAGTACAAGTAGGATATTGCGGTTTCAAAACATACATTTTTAAAATGTATCAATAGTGACATTGTAACACTATTATCTGTCATAAATTGTTAAATAACACCCCACATGTACATATTTTTTTAAAAGTAGACAACCCAGGGTATTCAATATGGGGTATGTCCAGACTTTTTTTTTTTTGTCAATCTTTCTTTTATTGAGGCAGGAGTTAAATGGGGTACAGAATAAAGAGGAGGGGATGCACAGTATTTGTACAGAGTGGGATTGCTTTAACACAGTAGTACATCTCCTTCTAATGACAGCCTCATTTTATATTTTATATTAAGCAAACTTTTCAATAGGTTAATAGCACGCATAAAGAAACAGTTATCAAGGTAGTTTTAACTAAACGATTGTATCATCAAGAGTTAAATGAGTTAAACCAATTGAAAACAAATGTAAAACAAAGGAAAATACCATCTACGCTTATCGTTGCTAGACTAGTTATGAGAAGTAAATCTAAATATGTAGGTACATTCCAGCTTAACAGTGTTATCAGCTACATATTTAAAGTAGTAGGATCGATATTTCGACAGCTTATGTTCTCGTTTGGTTTAGATGAGTTAACAGGACGTACAGATCAGCAGTGACATATTCGCTAGACCCTGTAGTATGCATGCTGACTAAGCTTGGTAGCTGGCTAGGCTTAACATTATTGTATGAGTAACTGATGGATGGCTGAGTGGTAAACGTGTATGAGTGTCCCTGGGTGATCAACTGTACACTACAAACAATGGCGAGAGGCTCATCAATGTTTCCAAGGATTAACTGTAAATAGAGTAAGCTTAACTATGCAACGGTCAACTGCATTTGCCCAATTCCTGGCAGTACGTTGGTCACAGGTACTCGTTCAAGACAACATATTGGAAGGCTAGGTAGTCACTATATAACCTAGTCGCTGTGTACATCTGACTACTGAGTAGGATTAAACAGGCAAGTAGTATGCAACATGTATCTTTAGTCAGGATATGCTCGAAAGTACATGAGATAGTCCCAGTGGGTCTTGGGTTGCCTCCTCTGGGGCTTGGGTATCAGTTGGTTTCTGGTAGTCCCTTGGGGTAGCAGGCGGTCGGCGGCAGGTATACAGGCTGTTTCTTTTGCTGAGGCTCTTCACCCTACCCCCGTCTGGGTACCACCTGGGAGTAGCTGTTGGGTCCTCCAGAGGGTGTTCCGCTGCACCTACTGTACATGGTTCCGAGTAGCATCATGCTCTCTCTGGGCTCCGTGGTTTCTTCTGCCTGGTAACAGTCAGAGGTGGTGGTACATTGGGGACGGTGAGGTTGCTCCCTGTAGCCCCGGGCCTGCATATGGGCCGACATCTCCGGTCCACGGACCCGGGAACCTTGATGGGCCGGGCCCCCCCTGGAACGGGAGTGGCGGGGGGCTCTGATGGTGTTCCGCCGCCTGCGGCGGGGCGCCCTCCGTCTGTGTGGCCGATGTCTTGGGGTTACACCCCTGATGGCCCTCAGCCCGGGTAGGCCTGTAGGAGGTGTCGGTGTGCGGGTATTGGCTAGGCCCGAGGGGGCTCCCTTCTTCCCCCGACTCTCACCCCTCTGTACGTCCACCGTTGTTTGTGGTGGCGATCTGGCTCTGTGATTTTCAAGAGCTTCCCAGAAGTGCTGGAGGTGCTCATCGAGCCTCTGCAGGAATCGCTCTATGGGGCACCGATAGTTTTCTGCAGGCTGTTGCTCAATGCGGTGTGGTTGCTTGCCTTGGGTCCATTGCACCTTAGTGGCATTTTCGTCCGCCATCTTGTGGGGTGCGTTGTTCGCCGATCGGGCGTTTGGCGCTTGCAATAGGGGCAGGTCCGTTCAGCGGGGACCAGGTTAACCCCCACCGGTCCGGGGGGGAGAGCAGGGCTGTGTTGTACGTTTGGGAGGGCACTAGGTCGCGCAGAGCAGGGGATCGGCCGCCTCACCCGTCCGGCGATACTACTAGGCCTCACTCCCGTCGGACGCTCCGTGCACCCACGGGCGGCAGACCCGGGGCACCTCGGCTGGCTTCTGGGGTAAGTCGATTCAGTCTTCTTGTGTTTCTGTGTGTTCAGGCTGGCTGGAGTGCTTTTAATTCGTCTCGCTAAGCAAATTGAGCTCGGAGCTCCCACGATGCACGTCCAGCCGCCATGAAGCCCAGGCCCCGCCCCCCATGTCCAGACTTTTTTAGTAGCCACTTAGTCGCAAACACTGGCCAAAGTTAGCGTCTATATTTGTTTGTGTGTGAAAAAAGTAAAAAACTAAATTGAACGCTAATTTTGGCCAGTGTTTGTGACTAAGTGGTTACTAAAAAAAGACTGGACATACCCCATTTGCAATACCTTGGGTTGTCTTCTTTTGCAAATGGTATGCCATCATGGGGGTAATTCTCATTCCTGGGCTACCATACGCTCTCAAAGGCAACGTAACCAACCTGGCCATTTTCAATGTAAAAATATTTGACCCATATATTTGACCCTGTAACTTTCAAAAACGCTATAAAACCTGTACATGGGGGGTCCTGTTCTACTCAGGAGACTTTGCTGAACACAAATATTAGTGTTTAAAAACTGGAAAATGTATCACAACAATTATATCATCAGTAAAAGTGCTGTTTGTGTGTGAAAAATGCAAAAAAAGTCACTTTCACTGACAATATCATCACTGTGATATGTTTTACTGTTTTGAATCACTAATATTTGTGTTCAGCGAAGTCTCCCGAGTAAAACAGTACCCCCCATGTACAGGTTTTAGGGTGTCGTAGAACGTTACAGGGTAAAATACAGTGATAGCAAATTAAATTCTCTGTACTTTCGGCCTGGGTTGGCAGGCAGGTCCCTTAAATTGCAATCAATAAAATAACTTAATTATGTAAAAATATTACATAAATACGCACGTAGAATTTAAATATATATGCATATTTATATATTTGAAGTCTACGTGTATATTTATATAATTATTTATGTAATTTTGTATATGGACATATGAATAGTTCGCATTCTTTTTATTTATTTATATATACATAGATATATATACAATTTCATTCTAAGTGTATTTTGATATAAATATATATATATTACTATCAAAATACAGTTAGAATAAAATTTCGTATAGATATATAAGTTTTTTTAATTTTTATTATTATTTTTAATTTTTTAAATTTAATTTAAATTATTTATTATTCGTATTTTATAATAATATATATATACAATATATATAGTTATTATATATATTATATATATACGTGTGTAAATTAATTATAAGTGTATTTTTATATTAATATATGTACATATTAATATAAAAATACACTTAGCATGACATTATATATATGATATATAGACATATATTATATAGGTATAATATATGTCTATATATCATATATATATACACATATATAATTATAATTTTTTTTTATTAACTATAACTTTACATTTTTTTTTTATTTTACACTGATTTTACAGCAGCAGGGAGACTGCCTGTCAGCACAGACAGTCCCCCTGCAGGCAGAGACTAGGACACCTATTGTGACCATGTGGTCGCCCTATTGGGCGATCACATGGCCACAGGGGTCCTAATCCGCAATGGGGAGACTGTCTGGGCTGCAGGCAGTCTCCCCACAATGGGAGCACCACCGATCGCCGCCGGGGGAACGACGGCGATCGGGTAAGTACATTGGACGGTTAGGACGGTTCAGGACCGTCACCGGTCGGCAACGCAAAAATGCAGATGACGGTCCTGAACCGTCCTCCGTCCTTAAGGGGTTAATGTATATCTCCAATGTATGAATAAAGAGGTAACCAAAGGAATTCTAAATATTCTGAAAATTAAGGATTCAAGTGTAAATAACCTTAAAATCTCTTATAAGGCAAACATATTCAATGTGGTAAGAGGTAGATCGATATTTCCTGGTACTAAATAAAAAACCAAATCAATATATATTTTAAACCCGACCTCTGAAATTGGGGGCATTAAAGATATCTATGAAACAATTTCGAGAGAGAATCCCCCTCCATACTTAATACAGGGGTCATATAAGTGTACAACGATGTATAAGCAACATAAACGTCATATGTAGATTTTGAATATAACAAATTTGGAATTTTGCCAAATTCCAAAACGTACATTCCAAATCTTAATATAACCAATTTGGAATATTAGCAAATTTTAAACCGTACATTCTACTTCTTCGTTTAACCCATAAGGGTTGAGAGTATTAAGCCGAAAAATCCACTTCGTTTCAGCAATAATCAGGGCCGAGTTCCTGTTACTGATTTTCTCTGGGATGTGTTCAATACCCATCACTACTACTTGAGCTGAATTGCTCTCATGGGCCATTTGGAAGTGCCTAGCCACCGGAGATTTCCTATCTTGATTGTGGATGGCTAGCCTGTGCTCCCTAAACCTCGCTTTCAAAGATCTAGTAGTTTGACCAACATACAATAGGCCACAGGTACATTTGAGCAAATACACCACAAAAGAAGTATTGCAGGTTATTCTAGTGGATACCTGAAAGTTCTCATTATTGGAGGAGGAACTAAAATCGGATTTCCCATGGCATATATATTGACATGTAAGGCAACGTGTTGCACCACATTTGAAGTTCCCCACTCCATGGGATGTGTGTGTATTGAGACGGAAATTTAGATGGAGCTAGTAAGTTCTTCAAGTTTCTGTTTTTCCGAAAAGTTCAGAGATACCAAATTTGAGCCAGGGATCTAATCTGAGAATAGACCAATGCTTATACATTATAGCAATGATCTGGTTATAGGCCCTATTAAAAGTGGTGGTAAAAATGGGACCATTATTCTGGCTAACATCCCTAGTGCTGATATGGAAATTTCCTCGAGATGTAAATCTTCTTTTTGGGGGATGATTTTCCAATAATGACAAGATCTCGAGATGTTTCACTGATGAAGTCAATAATGGATCTAATATCTCCTCATTAGAACGGAGGTCAATTAGAGAGCTTCTATTGAGGTCCCTAGCCTTACAATAGGCTCGACAGATGACATTAGGATCGTAATCCTTATCTAGGAAGTGCTGGCATAGGTCTAAAGACTCAAAATTCTCCAGCAAAGAGCAATTCCGGCGCAATCTTGTGAATTGGCCATATGGGATATTATTTATCCAAGTTGGATGATGGCCACTCATTGAATGTAGGAAACCATTTACGTCCACCTCTTTCTTGTATGTTTTGGTGAGAACACGACCTGGTCTGCCACATAAAATCAGATCAAGAAATTCAATTGAGGTTTTATTCATGTTGCTCGTGAAAGATAGCCCCCATTCATTATTGTTGAGGTATTGTACAAATTCTTTTGCTTCATTTAAATCGCCCTCCCAAACAATCAAGATATCATCTATAAAACTCTTATAAAATTTGAGATGACCTCTCCAGTTGGAATTATTAAAAATATGAATGGATTCCCACAGACCCATAAAGATATTTGCATAGGCTGGGGCAAAACTCGCCCCCATTGCCGTCCCTTGAACCTGTAGGTAGAACTGCTCATTAAAACAAAAATAGTTATGGGTCAAAATGAATAATATACTCTCCATAACAGCTTCAACTTGGGACAGGGGGAAAAGAGGGTCTTCCAAAAGGAAATGTTTGACCGCTTTTAGACCCAAATTGTGGTCAATATTAGAGTAGAGGGCCGTCACATCGATGGTTAGCCAACAGAAATTATCTTGCCACATGATGTCTTCCATTAGGGATAATACATGCCCCGTATCCTTGAAATATGAGGGTAAATGAATCATGATTTTTTGAAGATGAGTGTCCACCCATTTTGACAGGGGTGCAGTCAGGGAACCAATTGATGAAATAATCGGTGGGTTAGTGAGGGACTTATGAATCTTGGGGAGGAATAAAAGATGGGGATATTGCCCCCACTAGAGAGAAGAAAACCTCTTTCTTGTTTGGCAATCACCTTCATTTCCCACATTTTATTAATCAAAATACGTAGTGTATTGAGCTGTGGGATTGAAGGTGAGAACTTTATAATATTTCGGATCTCCAAGGATACTGTTAGCTTCCCCAAGGTAGTCCTCCCTATTCATTAGGACAATCCCCCCTCCCTTGTCCGCTCCTTTGATGATGATATTTTGATCCTTTCTAAGGTTCTTCAATGCTACCATTTCATCATTGGTGAGGTTGTGTTCAAGTCTTCGATTTTTCTGTTGCCTCTTTAGGTTCGCGATCAAGGCTCGAAAATCCTTTAACACCAATTCATAAAACACCAATTCATGTTCATCCTTTAACACCAATTCATAAAAAATAGGTATATACCCTCCTCTGTCAGCAACCGGATGATAGGTGGAGCGAGCTTTCAAACCAGTAGATATGCTGGCCTCCATGACCTCTAGTGCATCGACCTGGATGGCTTAAACCCACCAATCAGAGTGCTCTGAGCCTAATTGCAGGGCGGGGCAAGGCTTTATAAGCCTTCCCCCGCCTTGCAGAGCTCAGTCTGCGCGGAGCCCTCCATGGGTGAAGATGGATTTTATTTTTGCGCTTGGTTATTTATTTATATTTTTTAATTGCGTCGGTTATTATGGTTTTTTATTTGGCGTTTTTTGGGGCTGAAAAAATATGTTTTTTTTTACAGGTTCTTAGTTAAAGGTCCCCCCCTCATTATTTTTAGGGTGAGGAGGATAGGTAGGGGGATCATTTTTTTGGGGGGTGGAGGGGGTGACTAGGGGTTTGGGGACCCTTAGTCACCTGGGGGGGACATTTTTTAGGGCCCCCACCCGCCGCTCAGGGGTGGGGGCCAGGGGGGAGGACATTAGGCCCCCCTTATTAGTATTTAGGGCCCCCACCCACTGCTCAGGGGGAGGACCTTAGGTCCCCCCCTTTTTAGTATTTAGGGCCCCCACCCGCCGCTCAGGGGTGGGGGCCAGGGGGAAGGACATTAGGTCCCCCCCTTATTAGTATTTAGGGCCCCCACCCGCTGCTCAGGGGTGGGGGCCAGGGGTGAGGACATTAGGTCCCCCCCTTATTAGTATTTAGGCCCCCCACCAACCGCTCAGGGGTGGGAGTCAGGGGAAAGGACATTAGGTCCCCACCTTATTAGTATTTAGGGCCCCCACCCACTGCTCAGGGGTGGGGGCCAGGGGGAGGACATTAGGTCCCCCCCTTAGTATTTAGGGCCCCCACCCGCTGCTCAGGGGTGGGGGCCAGGGAGGAGGACATTAGGTCCCCCCTATTCCAATTTATGGCCCCACCCGCCGCTCAGGGGTGGGGGCCAGGGGGAGGACATTAGGTCCCCCCCTTATTAGTATTTAGGGCCCCCACCCGCTGCTCAGGGGTGGGGGCCAGGGGTGAGGACATTAGGTCCCCCCCTTATTAGTATTTAGGCCCCCCACCAACCGCTCAGGGGTGGGAGTCAGGGGAAAGGACATTAGGTCCCCACCTTATTAGTATTTAGGGCCCCCACCCACTGCTCAGGGGTGGGGGCCAGGGGGAGGACATTAGGTCCCCCCCTTAGTATTTAGGTCCCCCCTATTCCAATTTATGGCCCCACCCGCCGCTCAGGGGTGGGGGCCAGGGGGAGGACATTAGGTCCCCCCCATTAGTATTTAGGGCCCCACCCACCGCTCAGGGTTGGGGGCCGGGGCGGAGGACAATAGGTCCCCCCATCAATTTACTTTAGGGCCCCCACGCGCCGCTCAGGGGTGGGGGCCGGGGGGGGGCAATAGGTCCCTATTTAAATTTTTTTTCAAAAAATTTGAACAGTGAGCAGTCACAGTATTAGTATTAGTAATTTGGGTCTTTCAGCCTTTTGGTAGATAACTCCCTAATACCGTGGGAATTAGGGAGTTATCTACTAAATGGCTGCAATAGAAGTCCCGAAGTGCCAAAATTTCGAAATGCTGAAGTTCCGAAGTGTCGAAGTTGCCAAATTTCCGAAGTGTCGAAGTGCTGAAGTTCCGAAGTACTGAATTGCCGAAGTTCCGAAGTGCTGAAGTGACGAATTGCCGAAGTCCCGAATTGAGAAAATCCCGAATTTCGGAATGCCGAGCCGAACGAACCGAAAATTTTCCCCAGGCACATGCCTAACTATCAACCCTTAATACTGGACACTATAATTTTTTTGTAATTTATCTACTTGCATATTCTTATTTATTTATTTTTAATCAACAAATCTTTAACCACCATTTCTTTGTCATTGTAACATACCTGGGTGTGCTTGTTCTTTAATGTATGTGTGTGTGTGTGTATGTATATATATGTATATATATATTTATATGTATGTGTGTGTATATATACAGTTGTGAGTGTATGTAAGATGGTACCAAAGAGCTTGTCCATGCTCTAGTAATTTCCCGCATGGATTATTGTAACCCCCTCCTAATTGGTCTTCCCAAAAACCGTATTGCCCCGCTACAGTCGGTAATGAATGCTGCCGCCAGACTGATTTTCCTCTCTAGTCGGTCCTCTCACACTCGACCCCTTTGTCAGTCCTTATATTGGCTTCCTGTATCCTATAGGAGTCAATTCAAAATGCTAACCCATGCTTATAAAGCATTGACCAATTCTATCCCCTCTTATATCTCTTCACAGATCCATAAGTATGCCCCTTCTCGGTCTATCCGCTCTGCCTGTGACCTTCTCCTGCCCGCTGCTTGCACCCTTACGGCCAACTCACGCTTGCAGGACTTCTCACGGGTGGCTTTCCCCGCTGCATCCCCTACAAGCTGGAACAGCAGACATAAGGGTTAAATCTTCCCTCCCTCCAGTAAGCAGACGAAACACAGTTCTGGAGGTTAAAACACTGACACTCTTTATTGAAAACAGGCTTATTTTATGTCCATTCAGGACAGGAGGGGGCTGGGTTACAGATAGCCATCTCCCGCTCTGGGAGATACCAACAGTACACAGGGACACACATGCATGGGGGGTAAACTTTGGGTCTCAGTGCCCCTGGAAGGGAAGGGGTTACAGGGTTGAAACATACATTGCTAGATAGCCCAGGGGAAGCATGCGCTGCTTGTTTCCTTTGGGGTTTTCACACCTTGTTACGAGGTGTGAACATTCTAAATAGACATTCTAAATGAGGTGTCGGGGTGGTCCCTGTTTGGGAGCCAAACAGAACCCGTTCATATGACCTTTCCCGAACGGGGAGCAGTTAAAATACACGAATACAACACAATCAAATCTAGCTGGGGAGACACAGAGTACAAGGGAAAATTGTGAGAATAAACATTGGGAACACAAAATACAAGGCAAAACATGTGAATATTCAGTGGGCATGGTATTTAGTCGCGGTGGCCCGCTACAGCATCCTTCTCTCACCTCAATGTACCTTTCAACCTATTCACCCTGCCCTTTCCTTTACTTTCTTTGAAGTTCACACTGTCTGCCTATTTAAGCCCACTCCTTTAAGAATTGCCATCATCTATCGCCCTCCCGGTCATCCTAGACCAAGCATGTCAAACTCAAAGGCTAGGAAGGGCCAAATAAACAAGGTTTAAGTTTATGTGGGCCGCAAAATACCAAATGTAAATTTTCAACCCCTCTACTAAACCCCAGCCTCCCTCGTCTACTAAATCCCAGTCCCCCCTCTTGTCTACTAAATCCCAGTCCCCCCTCGTCTACTAAATCCTAGCCCCCCATTATCTACTATATCCCAGTCCCCCGTCTACTAAACCCCTGTCCCTGTTTAAAAATAAATTAAAAAAACAGCCAACAGGCAGTGTCCGGAGTCCGGCCTCTGGCATACCCCCAATGGCCCCATCCACACCTTACTTACTTACTTACTTACCTCCCGTTACTCCTTGAAACCCTAACACACACTCACTGAGACACACTCACTGACAGACATACACACACACTGACAGACACACAGAATCACTCCGACACACACATACACTCACAGACACACACATTCACTGACAGACACACATGCTCCCTCACAGACACACACGCACAGACACACACACACACACACAGCCAAACACACACACACGCACACACAGCCATGCACACAGACAGCCAGACACGCAGACAGCCATACACACAGCCAGCCATACACACAGACACACAGCCATACATACAGACAGCCACACACACACACACAGCCATACACCTATACACACAGACAGCCATACGCATACACAGCCATACACCTATACATACAGACAGCCATACACATATACACACAGACAGCCATAAATACATACAGACATACACATACACAGCCATACACCTATACTCACAGACAGCCATACATACAGACATCCATACACACAGACAGCCATACACCTATACACACAGACAGCCATATATACAGGCAGCCATACACCTATACACACAGACAGCCATACACACACACACACACACAGCCATACATACAGACAGCCATACACCTATACACACACACAGCCATACACACAGACTGGGTTGGTTTCTTACCTGGGGTCTATTGGGGCTGCTGGGCAGGCAGGCAGGCAGGGTGGTGGACAGGCAGTGAGGGAGCGCTGAGTGGAAGTTCTCCCTGCTCAGCTCTCTTGCGTGCCGCAGTCATACCAGCAAGCTGGAGTGACGTCATATTCCGGCTTCCGACATCACTGCGGGGAGCTGAGCAGGGAGAACTTACACTCAGTGCTCCATCGCCACGGGCTGCGGGCCACATAAATATTAGTTGTGGGCCGCATGCAGCCGCGCGTTTTACATGGCTGTTCTAGAAGATATCAATAAATATGACCAAAATATTTATTTAATGTCATTATGATTGAACTAAAATCTGGAGGGAACAATGAATCACAATCTCTTTCATCCAATATGGTAGATCCGCGGTTTGCGTGAGAATGAAGAAAGGAAGAAGACAAGCATTAATATTTGTGATAACAACATAATATGGTTTTAGGAGGAGTTATTCCCCCATGGACCTGGAAGAGTTTTAGCTCTCAGCGAAAAAAACAAGAATTAGCACTTTGAATATTCACTCACATGTATCCAAACCAAACTTGACATAAGAGTGTAATAGAAGATCATGTTGGATACATTGATTGTTGTCCCATATTAAACTCAAGGGAAAATTGCTTTATGTCATGTTAATATACAACATGCAGTGTATGACCCCACCAAAAAGGGGCAGAGAAAAGTAAGTACGTGTTACGGTTCTTAGAGTGGACAGATTTAACGAGTTTAACAGAATAATAGACAGGGAGGTTAAAGAATAGACAGGAAGGTTAAAGACAAGGTCAAAAGGGCAGCTGAAATTTGGTACTCGAGGACCAAAGACAGGTCAGGTATGCCAAAAATCAAAATAGTTAGGGCTAGCCAAGTCAAATAACTCGAAATGTAAAAAAAAGCAGTATAAATGTGCTATTGGGACAATAACAAGCCCCGTCTGGCCATCGGGCAAAAAGGGCAAATGCCCGGTGAGCCTCAATGCATAGGCCAAGGTTAGCAGGGTAGATCAGTGCTATTGAAGTGCCAGCCTTGCTGTGTGCCTTCACAGGCCCACAGGCACTTCACAGTAGGAGAAAGAGGGGAGAGGAGGACTGAGAGGCTGAATGTTCCTCCCGTGAGCTGGACAATTGGAGCATTGCCACGCATTACCATGACATGAGACTGAACTCAGCCTGCTGCCGGAGGAGCTGCAGGCTCGAGTTACTCACCACCGGACTACCAGGGCATGCAATGTCCCCCCTCCATGAGAAAAAGGTAAGAGAAGGGGGATATAACGTTCATTTATTTATATATATATTTTTACTAAAATAATAAAAATATTAAATAATATTGTCTGCCATCCCAACGCCTCCCCACAATATATAGGCCCTATATCACACACACTACAATAATTACACACACACTGCAACCCTCACACTGCAACCCTACACACACACTGCAATCTTGCACACACACTGCACCCCTCATACACACTGCAGTCCTAACACACATTGCACCCCAACACACACTACACTTATCATACACAGTGCACCTTTCCACACACTACACCCATCATACACAATGCATTTCTTTTAGATACTACATTATTTATACACACATTCTGCATCCCATATAAACACTCTGGATCCCCCGTGCATACACTAGATGCACAAAAACACATACTATATTCCCTAAACACACACTCTACAACTCCTGCACACACTAAGTCACCTATACACTACAGTGTGTGTGTGTGTGTGTGTATGCTTACACCTGCTGCATCCTCTTAACACACACTATGCCCCCTATGCACACACACACACACATTACAGAACCTATATGTACATTGTCTACAGCAAGCACGTCAAACTCAATGTCTAGCACAGGCCAAATAAACAATGTTTAACTGTGGGCCGCAAAAAAAACCACAACTTAAATTTTCACAGAAACGTAGGTTTATTTTGAATAGTACAGTATAAAAAAAGAACAACCAGCATCCCCCTCTACTAAACCACAGCACCTCCCTCTACTTAATCCTAGTCCCCCCCTCTGCTAATTCCCAGTCCCCTCCCCCCCCCACGTACTAAATCCCGGCCCTACCCTATACTTAATCCCAGTCCCCCCTTCAACTAAATCCCAGCACCCCCCTCTAGCCAACAAGCAGACTCCAGTCACATTGCCGCTGCCAGTATGCGACTCCAGAGTCCGGCCCTTGGTATACCTCTGTGCACCTCCAGGTACTTCACTGTCCAGCAGGACCATCGCAACACTGACCGACACACAAACACTCACTGACACACACACTCACTGACACACAGACACACACATACTCACTGACACACACACACACACACACACTGAAAGACACAGACACACACACTCACTAACAGACACACAGACAGACACAGACACACTGACATGCACACACACACACAGATACACTCACTGACAGACACACTGACTGACACACACAGACACACACATACTCACTGACAGACACACACACACTCACTGACAGACTGACACACACACACACACTCACTGACACACACAGACAGACACACACACACTCACTCACTTACTGACAGACACACAAAATAACTCACTGACACACACACACACTGACATACACACACACACACTCACTCACTGACAGGAACACACATACACACACACTAACTCACTGACAGACACACACACACTGACATACACACACACACACACACACACACACACACTCACTGACAGACAGACACACACACACACACACACACAGACAGACAGACACACACTGACAGACAGACAGACACACACATACATTTACACAGTCTTGCACACACTCATATAATTTTATTTATTGCTCCCTGCCTTTGGGAGCTGGTGTGGAGCCTCTCCCTGGGGTCCTTCTATCTGAAACCAACCTAATTACACAACACTGCAATCAGCTCAATCCTCTTGTGCTGTGCAGAAGAAATAAGGGCTCTGCGCACATGCTCACTTTGAGGGAGGTGTGCTTGTCATTGGTGATGACACAACAGCCCTTTCCTCTTGCCCTACATCCTTTCCACTGCGCTGCTGTGATAAAAAAATGCCCAGGCCAAACTTTTTTCCAAGTCCAGCCCTAGACCAAACTTCTGGAATAAAAGGGAATCATGACATGTCACACATGTCATGTGTCCTTAAGGGGTTAAAGAACCAAAACAGGGCACTTGAGGCCAATTAACACTGAACTTATGTTATTTAATCACAACCACAAAATGTTAGGGGCAATTAATCTGGCACAAGTCTGCATCAGTGATGTCATGACGCCAGTGCGTGGACTCCACATCACAAAAAGGTTGCTTTACACAACACTGCAATCAGCTCACTCTCCAATAAGAAGCATCCAGATACATGCAAAATACTCTAACCTGGCCCTTTTGTTTTCTGGTATCCTACTTATGGAGACACCAAAGTCACAAGCAAATACAGCACAAGCCTGTAATTAAATCCTCTTGCACTGCGCAGAACAAATACATGGCATTTTTCTCACGCGAGAGCACTTCATCATGGCTCTGAGCATGGGCTTCCCTGGAAGAGCTTTAAACCAGCATTCTGACTTTGAGGAAGGTGTGCTTCCCATTGGTGATGACACAACAGTTGACCAGTTGACAAGCCCCTTCCCCTCTGGTCTCACAATCACACCCACAAAATGTAAGGGGTCAATGAATCTAGCGCAAGTCTGCATCAGTAACATCAAGACGCCGGTGTGGGGACGATACATCACAAAAAGGAGCGGGGACACAGTGAGCTGCCAGCGGCAGAGACTCTGCCAGAAGCTACAAATAACAATAAAAAGAGAAGACCATAGCGTTATACAGTAAACATATAAAAAAATATATATATATGATATATATGTGCTTGCTGGTCCGACTCACATGGTTCTGAGCCACTTAACAAAACTGGCTCAGACTAGAAGTTTGATTGGAGGACCCAGTGGATGCAGAAATTGGGTCTAGATAATTCTTTGTGCCTTCGTCTTACACCATATATAAATCCAGGATGCAGGAAAATAGGTGAAGAAAAAATACTTTATTGGACAAAATAATATAAATAAAATCAGACCTCACATATACTTTGTGGACAGTGGACTTCGTGGAAGTGGACAATGGACCTATGTAGTGTATGTGAGGTCAGATTTTATTTATATTATTTTGTCCAATAAAGTATTTTTTCTTAACCTATTTTCCTGCAGCCTGGATTTATATATGGTGTGGGATGAAGGGACAAAGAATTATCTAGATCCACTCCCTGCATCCAATGGGTCCTCCAATCAAAGCTTTTAGTCTGAGCCAGCTTTGTTAAGTGGTTCAGAACCATGTGAGTTGGACCAGCAAGCACATACATATTTTTATATGTTTACTGTATAACGCTATGGTCTTCTCTTTTCATTGTTATTTGCAGATTCCACACAATTTCAATATTTGTGGTATTTATACATATTGTGTGCTCTCAACTTTTTATTGTATTGTATTCATTGTAGTTGTGTGTGTTTTTCGGATAATGGAGCACTTTTTTTTATCACATTCATGCTTCTATATTTTTTATTGTATACTGCTGTAGCGAAAGCCACTTCGCCACTGTGGTTTGGAGGGGGCTGCTTGCCCGCCTCTTACCCTGTGACTACGGTCCCTGGGCGATTTGGCCCTTTATGCACGGTATTTGGGCATACTGTGGGTTATTGGGCTGCCCCAGGATTATGGGCCCTCTCATCAGCCCATTTGAAACTTAAACCCCATCGCGTTTGAACTGTGTTTGTGGCATCTAAACGCTGTTTGGATTGTTGAGCGCTCAGATCCAAGCCATCTGGGGATGGGTTGAATGTGGGGGTTCTGTTTAGTATAACAGGAGTTATGTATTTTTATGTCTTTTGGTGGTTGCTGGTAACATGTGCTTAATGGAGGCTGTGTTTGTCCCTGGATATAATTAAATCAGCTTCTCCATTGTCTCCAGGATAGAGGATTCTGGGGAACTAGTTTGAGCTTCTAAAAACCATGCTTCCAGAAGGTCAAATGCACATTTGTACTAACTTTTGAACCCCTGGTCCAATTCGTATTGATACCGGAGAAACTGACGGAAGCCAAGCACAGAGAGATGGACACAGGTTTCTTCAGGAAGGAAGAGATTCTTTATTGGATCACCGATCGGGACTCAGAGGGACTAACGTCACCAAAATACAGCAAGTTCTGAGCCCCGGACAATAGTGCAGGCTCCTTATATAGGCACATAACTCCTCCCATATTAAGCTCCACCCGCACATTCTCTTAACCAATCAACACAAATAAGAATTAACTTCCTGTTTGACCGCATGGCTTGTCCAGCACAATGGAGGAGGGGGAATACTACATCCTGTATTCTTGACCATGCTCCGTACACTACTGATCGTATCTTGCCTCGTGCAACCAACTGATCGATACGTCAGCATATGCACGTACACATGCCACGTGGTAATCTCGGCCTACTAAATTTATTTTTACCGAGATTCCACCACATTCCCCCCTTTGATGCCTCTTGATATTTTACAATTACTTGAGGCATCACTTAACCTTGGTTTGCTTACACCGCAAGTTACCTTGAACCAGACCAGACTTATCTTATGATGTGAATCTTTTAACACTCATCTTCCTGCATTGGTTCTCCCTGATCTAAAGCCTTATACTTATAAATCGCCATTATCTGTGCAGCAGCCTTCCTCTCTGCTATATTTTCTATTAGGCTTTGCACAGACCTAACTACTAAGGGTATAAGACACGGCAGGAGTAGACACAACATTAAGATCAGTAGGACTCCACCTACCACTGCCTTAAGCCCTCCAAACCACTCATACCAGCTACCAAACCAACTACTTGGATTGTACCCTTTCCATACCTGAGTAGGCACATGCGCTAGTTTAACCATATGGCTAGTAAGCTCAGCTATTGCTTGCCCTTCGTCATCTATTTGAAGACAGCAATTGCTCAGGTTAAACTTCCCACATACACCTCCCTCTACTGCCAAAAGGTAATCCAAGGCTAATCTATTTTGGTAGACTGCTGTCCTCATCCTGGTGTTATGCTTCGCTAGAAGATTGAGCGCTTGTGATGTCTCATTAGTGATAATCTCAACCACCGCCTGTAATCTTATAATACGGTTGAGCATATAAATAGGGGTTCTGTAACCAAAGGTACCATCCTCAGCCCACGTGGCTGGCCCATAATAATCTATGATACGCTGGGGAGGCCATTCATTATCTTCCCAGGTGCCTATCTCTATGGGTCCCCTTTTCTTCCTATGATTCACATCATACACTTTAACACCTAAAGTCTCACCTGTTTCAATCGGTAACAAGAAGAAGGATGGTTTGAGCATACCCAACACACATGCTCCTTCCCAGTCCTGTGGCAACTCCGAATAGGCTTTCTTACCACAGATCCAGTACAAATTTGCTGGGGCTCTCCAGGTAGATGTGATGGATAAATCAAACCACACATCCTTTAAATTGGCGTATCTAGCAAACGGGTTAGATGGTTCTGAGACATTTGAAGCCGACCACCAGGTTGTATTCTTTGTATCATCATCATAAGCTTTTTGCCCTAGACAAGTTAATTCTCCTACAGAAGTGTTATACATTATTCCTTTCCTTGCTATGCAAACATAACCTATGATGGAGGTCTTTAATCTCCACTCAGATTTACCTCTAACACTCATATGATAATCGGCTTGTGTAGATATTAATTGGTCAACTGCCTCAGAACCAGACATTACCTCCTTTGCTTCCCAAGGCCATTGGTCTCCCATGTTAGTACCTCCACACACATAGCAGTTGGTAACATTAAGACTACCGGCAATACTTTCGGCTAAATCGATGAACAGGTTTTTAGCATTATGGGGGATCTTATTATCTATACTCATCTCTTCATAAAAGGAATGGTATACTTGATGAGTTTGGGAGGATACCGTATCAGTCTCTATCCCTATAAACAATAATGTCCCAGGATCTAAACCCGTCCCGTATATTTGAAACCCAAATAAATTGCCATATTTGTCTAAGAACTTATCGGGGTTATTTATAAGTATATGGATGGGATTACATTCCATAGACTTACAATATGGGCTAGTCGGCAACTTAGTCACTATCATGTCTTTATCTACTGTCTGTCCCCAAGTCGCCCACCCCACACAAGACCAATATGGGCAAAAGTTATAGTCTTTATTTGGGCATCTAGGACTTACATATTTATTTTTACTACTGGGACAAATATATTTATCATTAGACCCATACGTCCTCTCCCATCTAAGATCCCCACATACATTCCACGGCTTTCTACCACTCGATATCGCTTTACACGCATCAAATAGCAGAACACCCGAAGAATGTACGGATTCTAACACCGTCTTATTAATTAGGGTCCCCTGAGGATCTCCATTCCTGAGAGTCAACCAAATTGTACGAGGTTGATACTCCGGACTGAAGCACTTAGGTTCTCCTACTCCTAAATGGCACACACTATAGTCTATATTTAGGTATCTACATCTCGATACATCTCCTTTACACTCGTATTGTGAATGCCAAATTAGGGTTTGGGAAATATGGTTACCTGTTCTCGTAGTCTTAATGCATACCTCACAGCTAGGAGTGTCGGTACCTCTACCTTCCTGAATATAAAAACACATATAAATAAACACTATCAAAAGCACATCTTTCGCCGTCATCCTCAGTCTTCGTCCGTGCGAAGGCGCCTCAGCTTCCAGGATGTGAGGGCTGCAGGGAATGGAGTTCTGCTCGTCTTCACAGGTGTCCCTTCGAGACTTTCCTGGCTTATATACTATGTGTTGGTAAGCGGACAGGCTTTATTATGGCCTTCTCACTCACGCACCAAATCCCTGTAACAATAAAATTTGTAATCCACACGATTCCTCGTTACTCCGACTGAGTAGTGCGTTTTAACCGGATCTTGCAGGGATTCTCTGGATCTGCTGTAACTTGCCAAGAATCGACTGCTGCTGGTTTAACCCTGGAGTGATGTATCCACGGAGTCACTTCGGCTACTTTTATCGCTGTAGGGGTAGACAAAAGAACAACATAAGGACCTCTCCACTTGGGCCCTAACGGTACATTATTCCACTCTTTAATCCACACTTGATCTCCTGGATGATAACTATGAACAGGGGGATAAATATTCACAGGTAATCTATCTTGTACCCATTTCTGTACCTCCTCCATAGTCTTACCCAACTCTACAACCTGCTGCCGGGTAATTCCTTCTCCCAACTGACTCAAATCCCCCCTTAAGTTACCAAGTACGGGAGGTGGTCGCCCATACATAATTTCAAAAGGAGAGAGGCCCATCCTTCTGGTAGGGGTACTGCGGATTCGCAATAGAGCTATGGGTAAGAGAACGTTCCACTTAAGTTGGGTTTCCTGACACATTTTAGCCAACTGGTTCTTTATAGTTCTATTCATTCTCTCTACCTTACCAGAACTCTGGGGTCTATATGCAGTATGAAGCCTCCACTTTATACCAAGCATATGAGTCAGTTGTTGTAGGCACTGATGAACAAAAGCTGGACCATTGTCCGATCCTATAGAACAGGGTAGTCCATATCGGGGTATTATTTCTCGTAGCAGGAATCTTACAACTTCTCCTGCTTTCTCTGTACGAGTAGGACATGCTTCTACCCAGCCTGAATAGGTGCACACAATTACCAGCAGGTAACGATGTCCACCCGATTTAGGCATCACTGTAAAGTCTATTTGTAGATCGGACATGGGGAGTCCCCCCATAAACTGGACTCCTGGTGGCTTTACTGGTCCTTGTCTTGCATTATTTTTAGCACACGTTACACATCTGCGTACAATGGCCTGAGTCAAGTTGGACAATCTTGGTATGTAGAAATGTTTTCTAAGAGATTCTTCAGTACTGTCTCTCCCAGAATGTGTCCCATTATGATAATTTTGGACAATTTCTACCGCTAGTGATGCTGGTATGACTATTCTTCCATCTTCTAGCTGATACCACTTGTTCTCCAAATACTTTCCCAGTTCAGTCTTTAACCACTCCTCTTCTTGAGCTGTATAAACTGGAGTCCATTGGGACAGTGGAGTTGGTATAAGAGCAGCTATATGCCCCACATACTCCTGTCTTCCTGATTCAGCAGCACGCTTAGCTGCACTATCTGCCATCCGATTTCCCTTGGTTACATCACCATCTCCTCTCAGATGCGCTCGACAATGTATGATACCGACTTCTTTCGGCTCCCACACTGCTTCCAATAGTTGTAGGATTTCAGCTGCGTATTTGATTTATTTTCCTTCTGAATTCAGTAGTCCTCTTTCTTTATACCAAGCCTCGTGGGCATGAGTGGTTAAAAACGCATACTTAGAGTCCGTATAGATATTCACTCTTAAACCTTCAGCCAATTGTAACGCTCGTGTTAGTGCTATTAATTCTGCCTTTTGTGCTGATGTTCCTTTCGCCAGTGGCCGAGCTTCTATCACCTTGTCTATTGTTGTTACTGCATATCCTGCATAGCGGATCCCTTCTTTCACATAACTACTGCCGTCGGTATAATATTGAACATCGGGGTTCTGGATGGGAAAATCACGAAGATCTGGTCTACTTGAGAATACTTCATCCATTACTTCCAAACAATCATGTTGACTTTCAGTAGGTTGTGGCAAAAGGGTAGCTGGATTTAAGGTGTTTACAGTCTCTAAATGCACTCTTGGGTTTTCACACAACATTGCTTGATACTTGGTCATACGGCTGTTACTAAACCAATGATTTCCTTTGTAATCCAACAACGTCTGTACTGCATGTGGGACTCGTACATAAAGTTCTTGACCCAGAGTGAGTTTATCGGCTTCAGCTACTAGCAGGGCGGCTGCAGCTATGGCTCTTAGACAAGGTGGAAGTCCGCTGGCCACTGCATCCAATTGCTTAGACATGTAGGCAACAGGTCTTTGCCATGATCCCAAGTACTGTGTCAATACTCCCACAGCCATTCTTCTTTGCTCGTGTACATATAAGTAGAATGGTCGTGTGTGATCAGGTAGACCTAATGCTGGGGCACTCATCAAAGCCTTCTTCACATCTTCAAATGCCGTTTGCTGTTCTTGGGTCCATAAGAAGGGGTCGTGCTCTGTACCTTTGATAGCTGCGTACAGAGGTTTTGCTAGTATCGCATAGCTGGGAATCCATATCCTACAGAAGCCTGCTGCCCCCAAGAATTCTCGCACTTGTCTTCTATTCTTGGGTATTGGTATTTGGCAGACAGCTTCTTTTCTCTCTGGCCCCATAATTCTTTGACCTTCAGAGATATGGAATCCCAGATACTTGACAGTTGGCAAACACAACTGAGCCTTCTTTCTAGACACCTTGTATCCTGCCTTCCAGAGAATGTGCAGTAGATCGTGCGTTGCTTGCTGACAGATTTCTTTTGTAACTGCTGCTATCAACAAGTCATCTACATATTGTAACAAGACACACTCTCCTGGGATGGACTCGAAATCCAGTAGATCTTGACTTAGGGCTGAACCAAATAGGGTAGGTGAATTTTTAAACCCTTGGGGCAGTCTTGTCCAAGTCATCTGGCGTTTTGAGCCCGTTACAGCGTTCTCCCATTGGAAAGCGAAAATACATTGACTTTCTGCGGCAATTCGGAGGCAAAAGAAGGCATCTTTGAGATCTAAGACTGTGAAGTAAGTAGCCCCGCCCGGAATTAAAGCAAGCAGGTTATATGGATTGGGTACAACTGGATGTATACTAACAACCGCATCATTGACTGCTCTCAAGTCCTGCACAGGTCGATACTCATCTGTACCGGGCTTTTGAACAGGCAGCAATGGGGTGTTCCAGGGGGAAGTACAGAATTTTAGGATACCATACCGTATGAACTTATCCAGATAGGATTGAATGTTCTTCTTAGCCTTCTGCGGGATGTGGTATTGTCTTAGGCTCACTGGATAAACCCCAAGTTTCAGTTCAATTTTTATAGGTGGAATATTGCGGGCCAGTCCTGGTGGGTTGTTCTCTGCCCAAACTCCTGGTATGTTAAACAATGTCTCATCACTCCTAGGGTTTTGGCTAGTCAACGCTGTATAAAGTCGCCACTCTTCTTCCTTTGGTACAGATAATGTCATGATACCTGAAGGTCCATTAAACTTTAAAGATGTTGTTCCATTTGGTAGGAACGTAATCTGCGCTTGTAATTTTGATAGCATATCACGTCCCAGCAATTGGACTGGACATTCAGGCATATAAAGGAATTGATGTTTTATTACGTGGCCTCCCAATGTACAGAGTCGACTTTTAAGAACCGGTCTTTCAGCACTTCTTCCAGTTGCTCCTATCACAGTAATAGTCCTTCCAGATGGAGGAGCAACTAGATTAGTCACCACTGAATGTTCAGCACCAGTGTCGATCATGAACGCACTCCTTTTCCCCCCTATTGATACATCGACCATAGGCTCCGCTCGACCAAGGGGGATGGAGCCCGGTCGGTATCAATAGTCCTCCATGACCGTGTCAGCCAATCCTACGAAGTCCCTACCTTCTCTATCGCGGGACCTTTGCGCTGCTGGAATATACCTGTCTTCCCTAACACTTCCTCTGTTCCCATTACTCCCTCTATAACCATTACTCCCTCCGGGGCCTCCTCTACCTCTCGCTCTGCCTCTAAAGTTTCCATAACCTATCCTAGGTCTGTCTTTCTCACACTGTTCTCTTCGAGGACACTCATTTCTCCAATGCCCTTCTTCCCTACAGTATGCGCACTGATTTCTACTTAGAGGTTCCTCATTCCATCTACTATCGCCTCTATCTGGGCCCCGTCTATCTACGCCTGCGATCGCTACCGCTAGCATATCAGCCTTTTTACACATCTTGCGCTCTTCCTCTTTCTTGCTTTCTGTTTCCCTATTCATATAAACTTTGTTCGCTACCTCCATTAGTTGGGTGATTGACATACCTGCAAACCCTTCTAACTTTTGTAGCTTGCGCTTAATATCTCCGTAAGCTTGGCTGACAAAGGCGGAGTTCACCATTCGGGAATTGTCTGCGTCTTCCGGATTAAAGGGGGTATACAAGCGGTATGCCTCCAATAATCGGTCATAAAAGACACTGGGCGCTTCATCGCTTTTCTGAATCACCTCAACTGTCTTCGACATGTTAATAGCTTTCTTTCCTCCGGCTTTCATGCCAGCAATTATAGCGTCTCTATAGGCTCTGAGTTGAACCATATCAGCACCATTTACGTTCCAATCGGGATCGGTGTTGGGATAATGTGTTGCGGCCCATGCTGATGGATTGGCTTGGTTTAAAGTACGGGCTTTATCCTCTAGTGCTTTAATGGCTGCTTGATTTATTCTTGTCCTTTCCTCATTGTTAAATAAAGTCATTAATAACTGCTGGCAATCAGCCCATGTCGGGTTATGTGTCTGTACTATTGAGGTGAACAGATCAGTCATAGCTTGTGGTTTCTCAGTATACGAGGAATTGTGGGTCTTCCAGTTTAAAAGATCGGTTGTCGTGAATGGGACATATACAAAGACTGGGTCAGCGTGTGCCATTTGACCTGCGGCATCGATATAGGCTGACCCGGGATTCAGACGAAGAGGCATCTGATAGTGCTTTAATTGTTGGGCACCGGTCAACTGTCGGGTCTGTATGGGGCTACGTGGAGGGGCGTCAGTCATAGGTTCCAGTCGGGGAGAAATAGGGTATGGGGATGTGGGAGCTTGGTTTTGGGAAAAGGTTGTAAATAAAACACTTCGAGTCGAGCTAGATGAAGCTTGACCGGAAGTCTGAAGTGGCGCCAAATCAGGATATTCGTTTTTAATGGGGGTTGGTTCTGATTCCGGAAGGGGAGATTTAGTACGAGGGGGGGTGGATCCTGTACTGGAGGAGGAAGCGGAAGTGGATGGGGGTAATGAGGGGAGGGTTGCAGGACTTCCTGCGTTTGCGTCACTTCCTCTTAACGGAAAGTAAGGGGGCGGCAAAGGGATCTCGGACTCAGGGGGCGTGTCCAAAATGGGCCTAACACCAGTCCTAGTGGACGAACAAGTCCTAGCTACCATGAGGCGACACTGCTCCTCGTGGCATGTCCGGAGCCATTTTGGCGAGTCATTTACGGCCTGTCTCCAACAATCAATATAAGGAAACTGGCCGTAAAGTTCAGGCCTACCTGATACAGCCACGTGTAAGCGCTGTACCAGAGTTGGATCCAAACTGCCACGTGGCGGCCATGCCGCAACCAAAGTAGGCCACTCCCTAGTACACAAAGTGACCAAACGTACAGGAGACATTTTAACCCCAAAATCACAAGTTTTAAATCCCTTTTTAAAATTCTTCACCATACAACCTAAGGGATCCGGGATCGTTGACTGCGACGCACCCATACTTAACAATGGAACGTCGTCGACAACGAATACTATACACGCGTACTATTCAACAGTCACACCCGTTTCCTCTGGCAACAGCACCACGTGGTACGGTTACCAAGTGAAACGTACACAATAACAATAAACACTCAGGGAATTCCCGTACACACACAGCTGTTACACCAGTCACTATATAATCAATATTATGCCCTTTGGCGTAACTATACAGTCACCCACGCTATAATTCTCTATATACGAATTACCCGTCTATAACACACCCCAGTAACATCGTCTTTTACAAATAGCGGTTACAGTACGGTTAGCATAGGTCAAAGCACAAGTTAAGGTCACAATACAATTATTAGTGGTTATGGTGTTAAACATGCAATGGACGACAATGATTAGTACTTATATACAGTGTCAGTAAATATACAGGGTTATGGTACCGTGCACTATAATACAGCAACACACTATTAACACTCTCGCTAGACGGCTGAGCTCGCGCTATCTAACAAGATATACACTTTACTAAACAATCGTTAACACATTTACAATTCCCAACTAAACTATTGGCCAGTACCTTGAATGGACTACCTAAAAACAATCTACATACGTTTTGGTTAGCCACACTGCCCAATCACCACATATATAGCGAGCTAGAGGACCGAATTTACACAGACGCCTCTTAGTCGCACTATCAAAAGTCTAGTGGGTTCCAAATTTACACGCCTTCCCACTTAGGATGAGAACTAGCGAACCGAATTTACACAGACGCCGCTTAGTCTCCCGGTCCCTCCGACCTAGCGAACAAAATATACACCCTAGAACGCTAGTCTAGACAAGACACCGGTGTCCGGCTAGGGCTATTTACACCAGAGCCCCGCCTGACTAACAGAATCAAACGGTCTGACTAAAGAGCGTTCGATCGAGCGGTGCGCCTTCGCTCCTTCCCTCCGACAGAGGGGGCAGATACACAGATTCAAAACCCCTTTGGGCCTACCGCACAATCGGTATACCCCTAGTGGGTCCTGCCGTCTAAAACAGCAGTTGTCTTACCTCCTCGTTCCTGAACCTGAGTTCACACTCATCGACGGGGACACCCCAGCACTTCTCACGTAGAGGCCGATGATCTCCTGGACAACAGACCAGTGGCGCCGAGACGAAGGGAGGTCCACGCAGAAGTTCAGGGGTGCAGCCGTAGAGAACGTGGGCAAAGATAGACCGTCTCACGCCTCTGCCTCTCAGCTACCGTTGAACGATGAGCTTCCCGGCCAATGCACCAAATGATACCGGAGAAACTGACGGAAGCCAAGCACAGAGAGATGGACACAGGTTTCTTCAGGAAGGAAGAGATTCTTTATTGGATCACCGATCGGGACTCAGAGGGACTAACGTCACCAAAATACAGCAAGTTCTGAGCCCCGGACAATAGTGCAGGCTCCTTATATAGGCACATAACTCCTCCCATATTAAGCTCCACCCGCACATTCTCTTAACCAATCAACACAAATAAGAATTAACTTCCTGTTTGACCGCATGGCTTGTCCAGCACAATGGAGGAGGGGGAATACTACATCCTGTATTCTTGCACATGCTCCGTACACTACTGATCGTATCTTGCCTCGTGCAACCAACTGATCGATACGTCAGCATATGCACGTACACATGCCACGTGGTAATCTCGGCCTACTAAATTTATTTTTACCGAGATTCCACCACAGTATGATTTTTGAGTATGTTGTTCCCCCGAATGGATTGATTGTGTATATGTATTTTTATGCGAATGTGATGTATATTTTGGGAGTTATGAATGTTGTGTAAAAACTGTATTTTCCCTACCTAGGATAATTGTATTTTCCTGTGTGTACAGATAATTAGTTTACAGGTAGAGGGGAGGGCTATGTGTGGGATGTAATTATTGTGTGATTGGTTAATGTACGTTACTGTGTGTGTCCCTCCCCTTCATGGGAGCACCTAATAAAAAGGGCTGCAAGCTAGCAGCCAGAGAGTTCTATTTTTACCCTCAACTTGAGTCCTGTCTCTTATTGGGGGAATCTGCTACAAGGGATTGCTATGCTAGGCATATTCCCTTGCTATAATCACTGAGCTCTTGTAAGAGCTTGTTCCTGCTTCGTTCTGAAGGGAGATAGCTGCAGCCTGCGGTGCTTATGGTGTCTGGTGGAGTGCTTGGAGTCCTCTGGAAGCGCTAGGAGCATCTTTCAACGGAGGTACCCAGTCGGGGTGCCAGTGGATCCGTTACATTGGTGGCAAGCGGTGGGATGGCGTCCTAGTGCGAGGAGAAGCAGCTCAGAGACACCGGTAACGTGTGGAGTTGTGCAGCGTCCCTATCTTCAGCAACATAATGGAACCAGCAGTGGCTACAGCAAGCATGGCGTATAGCTACTCCGTACTAGAGTTTGGCACGATGGTAGGGTTGCGCCTGAAGTTTTACGGACCCAATCCAGAGGAGAAATACGTGCGGTTCGTGTGGGACATGGTGACCCGGAACCTACAACACAGGGCGTTGAGGGAAGGCCAGTGGGCACGTTGGGAGAAACTCCAGCCACAGGTAGAGTGGGACGAGGAAGAAACCGAGGTGGCCGGTGGAGATGGGACCGAGGTCTCTCTACCGGCCCTACAGGGATGCTGGGCACCCGGCCCAGATCCCCAGCGGCAGTATGTTTTACAGGGAGGGGAGACAGTCGGTCTCACTCCCCAGCGGCAGAATGTGTTATTGGAGGAAGAGACAACCGGTCTCCCTCCCCAACAGCAACCAGAGGTACCCGAGGTAGAGGACCTCATAGACTGGTCCTGGGAGGACCCCCTGCAGGCAGGTGGAGATGGGACCGAGATCTCTCCACCGGCCCTACAGGGATGCTGGGCAACCGGCCCAGATCCCCAACTAGAGCTGGAGTTACAGAAAGTGGAGAGCATCGACCTCCCCCCCCAGCAGCAGCCGGAGTACCAGGGGGAGGTAAGTGATATTTCTCCTCCCCAGTCAACTCCTTTGTTCCCTGACCCCCCAGCAGAAGAGCTGGCAACTGGGCAGAGCGCCGCTGGCCTCTGTCCTCCCTTGTTTCCTTCCCCTGAGCCTGACTTTCTACAGGCTGCCTCAGCGGAAGAGCTGGCAACTGGGCAGAGCGCCGCTGGCCTCTGTCCTTCCTTTTTTCCTTACCCTGAGACTACCCCAGCTCTGACCCCGGAGCAGAGCACATCGGGCATCTGGCCCCCAAGTACTCACAGCCATTTGCCCAGCAAGGCCGAGGGTGCCACAGTTTCACCCCACAACTTGGGACCTACAGGCCAGTATGACTTATTGTTGGGGGGCTATTCTGTGAATTCTTTATTGTGGGGGGGCTACACTGCTAAATTTGTTTTGTGGGTTAGACCCTCTGTGAACTATGTACCGTGGGTGGGCCATTCTGTGAATTCTTTATTGTGGGGGGGCTACACTGCTAAATTTGTTTTGTGGGTGGGCTACTCTGCTAATTTTGTTTTATGGGTGGGCTGCCCGACTAATCTAGGTACTGACCGGCAGAAGGTCAGGTACCTGGTTAGTCTACCCCCGAATGGGAAGATATGTAGCGAAAGCCACTTCGCCACTGTGGTTTGGAGGGGGCTGCTTGCCCGCCTCTTACCCTGTGACTACGGTCCCTGGGCGATTTGGCCCTTTATGCACGGTATTTGGGCATACTGTGGGTTATTGGGCTGCCCCAGGATTATGGGCCCTCTCATCAGCCCATTTGAAACTTAAACCCCATGGCGTTTGAACTGTGTTTGTGGCATCTAAACGCTGTTTGGATTGTTGAGCGCTCAGATCCAAGCCATCTGGGGATGGGTTGAATGTGGGGGTTCTGTTTAGTATAACAGGAGTTATGTATTTTTATGTCTTTTGGTGGTTGCTGGTAACATGTGCTTAATGGAGGCTGTGTTTGTCCCTGGATATAATTAAATCAGCTTCTCCATTGTCTCCAGGATAGAGGATTCTGGGGAACTAGTTTGAGCTTCTAAAAACCATGCTTCCAGAAGGTCAAATGCACATTTGTACTAACTTTTGAACCCCTGGTCCAATTTTTGAGTATGTTGTTCCCCCGAATGGATTGATTGTGTATATGTATTTTTATGCGAATGTGATGTATATTTTGGGAGTTATGAATGTTGTGTAAAAACTGTATTTTCCCTACCTAGGATAATTGTATTTTCCTGTGTGTACAGATAATTAGTTTACAGGTAGAGGGGAGGGCTATGTGTGGGATGTAACTATTGTGTGATTGGTTAATGTACGTTACTGTGTGTGTCCCTCCCCTTCATGGGAGCACCTAATAAAAAGGGCTGCAAGCTAGCAGCCAGAGAGTTCTATTTTTACCCTCAACTTGAGTCCTGTCTCTTATTGGGGGAATCTGCTACAAGGGATTGCTATGCTAGGCATATTCCCTTGCTATAATCACTGAGCTCTTGTAAGAGCTTGTTCCTGCTTCGTTCTGAAGGGAGATAGCTGCAGCCTGCGGTGCTTATGGTGTCTGGTGGAGTGCTTGGAGTCCTCTGGAAGCGCTAGGAGCATCTTTCAACGGAGGTACCCAGTCGGGGTGCCAGTGGATCCGTTACAACTGCCAGAAGATGTTAAATTTGAAGTAAAGGGAAATTGGGGGCATTGGTGACCAACATATATACAAAACACAAATTAAGGACCAGCACACACAAAAATACAGTTTTAAATTTACAAGGTGACTTAAAATCACCTATTTAAGCAAATAAATATGGGGATTCAGTTCCACCATATGGCCAAATTGTGTTAAGCACACCAGTATACCACAGCACCTCAATATCGGTGGGTCTACCTCCTTTTTCCTGTCTTGTTCTTTCTATTTTTATATTATTGGGCTATTCTTAGTCCTTATGTAAAAATAATGTTTTTTTAAGCATTCATTCTTTCTTGATTTATTTGAAATTCTTGCATTTGAAGGGTGACTAAGCACCAAAACCACTGTAGCTGAATAATTGGTTTTGGTGTAATGATCATGCCCTTGCAGTGACACTGCTCAATTCTTTGCCATTTAGGAGTTAAATCACTTTTTTTTTATGAAGGCCTACGCTGGCTGAGACTTAAACACCCTCTCTACAAACTTCCTGAAAACTACTCTAAGTTTTTTTAGCTTCCCTTATTGCACAGTGTTCAGACATCGAAAAATCTGTACCGGTAGTTCCGGGAGACTCCCGCATTTTGCAAGTGGCTCCCTGACCCCCGCAGAACATGTGTAATATCCCAGAAGTCACCCACACAATCTGACATACACAGATCCAGTGCTGTTTCCTGAAGCAGTTTAGAATGAAGTAGTAAACAGAGCAAAGATAGATGATTTACAAGCTTTATGTTTAAAGTCTCTGCTGTCTCATTCTGTGTGCTATTATGGTCTTCCGCATTGTGGGTGAGCTGCTGTTGCTTCTAGATGTTTCTACTTCACAATAGAGCGCTTACAGTTGACCAGGACAGCACTAGCACAGCAGTCAATCGACACACTAGCATGCTGGAAACTTGGGTCCCAAGACCATGTACATTTAACCCCTTAAGGACCAAACTTCTGGAATAAAAGGGAATCATGACATGTCACACATGTCATGTGTCCTTAAGGGGTTAGAGGGACACTACAGGGAGTGCAGAATTATTAGGCAAGTTGTATTTTTGAGGATTATTTTATTATTGAACAACAACCATGTTCTCAATGAACCCAAAAAACTCATTAATATAAAAGCTGAATATTTTTGGAAGTAGTTTTTAGTTTGTTTTTAGTTATAGCTATTTTAGGGGGATATCTGTGTGTGCAGGTGACTATTACTGTGCATAATTGTTAGGCAACTTAACAAAAAACAAATATATACCCATTTCAATTATTTATTTTTACCAGTGAAACCAATATAACATCTACATACAATACAACAATATATACATTTCTGACATTCAAAAACAAAACAAAAACAAATCAGTGACCAATATAGCCACCTTTCTTTGCAAGGACACTCAAAAGCCTGCCATCCATGGATTCTGTCAGTGTTTTGATCTGTTCACCATCAACATTGCGTGCAGAAGCAACCACAGCCTCCCAGACACTGTTCAGAGAGGTGTACTGTTTTCCCTCCTTGTAAATCTCACATTTGATGATGGACCACAGGTTCTCAATGGGGTTCAGATCAGGTGAACAAGGAGGCCATGTCATTAGATTTTCTTCTTTTATACCCTTTCTTGCCAGCCACGCTGTGGAGTACTTGGACGCGTGTGATGGAGCATTGTCCTGCATGAAAATCATGTTTTTCTTGAAGGATGCAGACTTCTTCCTGTACCACTGCTTGAAGAAGGTGTCTTCCAGAAACTGTCAGTAGGACTGGGAGTTGAGCTTGATTCCATCCTCAACCCGAAAAGGCCCCACAAGCTCATCTTTGATGATACCAGCCCAAACCAGTACTCCACCTCCACCTTGCTGGCGTCTGAGTCGGACTGGAGCTCTCTGCCCTTTACCAATCCATCCATCTGGCCCATCAAGACTCACTCTCATTTCATCAGTCCATAAAACCTTAGAAAAATCAGTCTTGAGATATTTCTTGGCCCAGTCTTGACGTTTCAGCTTGTGTGTCTTGTTCAGTGGTGGTCGTCTTTCAGCCTTTCTTACCTTGGCCATGTCTCTGAGTATTGCACACCTTGTGCTTTTGGGCACTCCAGTGATGTTGCAGCTCTGAAATATGGCCAAACTGGTGGCAAGTGGCATCTTGGCAGCTGCACGCTTGACTTTTCTCAGTTCATGGGCAGTTATTTTGCACCTTGGTTTCTCCACACGCTTCTTGCGACCCTGTTGACTATTTTGAATGAAACGCTTGATTGTTCGATGATCACGCTTCAGAAGCTTTGCAATTTTAAGAGTGCTGCATCCCTCTGCAAGATGTCTCACTACTTTTGACTTTTCTGAGCCTGTCAAGCCCTTCTTTTGACCCATTTTGCCAAAGGAAAGGAAGTTGCCTAATAATTATGCACACCTGATATAGGGTGTTGATGTCATTAGACCACACCCCTTCTCATTACAGAGCTGCACATCACCTAATATGCTTAATTGGTAGTAGGCTTTCGAGCCTATACAGCTTGGAGTAAGACAACATGCATAAAGAGGATGATGTGGTCAAAATACTCATTTGCCTAATAATTCTGCACTCCCTGTATAGTCACCCAAACCACTTCAGCTCAATGAAGTGGTCTGGGTACCAGGTGCCTCTAGGGTTAACCCTGCCTGCTGTAAACATAGCAGTTTCAGAGAAACTGCTATGTTTACATTTGGGGTTAAGCCAGCTTCTTGTGGCTGTCTTCCGGAGCGCGTCCATATTGAAAAATGCTTTCCTATGGACACTTTGAATGCGCGCATTCCGCTCAGCTGACGTCAGACGGGGGAGCTGACGGGTGGGAAGGAGAGGTAAGGGAGCCCGTCAGTGTAATAAGGTGAGTAACTGACGGGGTTTTAACCCCTTCAGCACCACGGGAGGGGAACCCTGAGGGTGGGGGCACCCCCAGGGTACTATAGTGTCAGGAAAACCGATTTGTTTTCCTGACACTATAGTGATCCTTTAAGTCACTGATGTCTTCAGTGGAAAACATTACACTGACATTATTAGTCTGTAGGGATTGCATTGATCAGTGAAGTTCCTACCACGACCCCAGGGGTCACAGCTGCGACCGGACCAGTCACTACAGGGGGCCCTGCCGCAGCTGCGACCCCTGCGACTGTGGGCCACCAAAACTTTGCTGGGTGACCGGCGGGAGGGGAGCGCTGTGCTGCTCCCCTCCTGCTGGTCTCTCTGTGTATAGCGCGGCCGAGCATCACGGCTGACAGGAAGTGCTCACTGAGAGAGCACTTCCTGTCAGACTGGGTACTGCTCGGCCATGCTACACACAGACATAAGGTACAGGGGAAGAGTGGGGGCAGAGGGATTAAGTGCTTAATGGGGGGAGTGAGGGGGCTTAATGAGGGCTGGAAGGGGTGGTGAGAGAGTGAGGGCTGAATGGGGGCTGAGAGAGGGATTAAGGGACTGAATGGGGGTGAGAGAGAGGGGTGGATGGGGGGTTAAGAGGGCTAATGAGGGTTAGATTGGGCTGGATAGAGGATGAGGGTGGTTAATGAGGACTGGAAGGAGGATGATGGGGATTAATGAGGGCTGAAAGGAGGATGAGGGGGGTTAATGATGGCTGGATGTGGGGTGAGGGGGGTTAATGAGGGCTGGATGCGGAGTGAGTGGCGTTAGTGAGAGCTGGATGGGGGTGAGGGGGTTAATGAGGGCTGGATGGGGTGAGAGATGGAGCGAGGCCTGGATGTGGGGTGAGGGGGGATAATAGGGACTGGATGGGAAGTGAGGAGGGTTAATGAGGGCTGGATGGGGCGTGAAGGTGGTTAATGAAGGCTCAATGGGGGGTGAGAGGCAATGAGGCAAATGGAGAGGTGGAGAAATTAGACAAATGGAGGGGCTTGGGGAGGAGCGGGGAAATGAGCCATGGAGTAGCTGAGAGGGAAAGAATGATACTTGTGCAGAGGCTGGGGGGGATTAAAGGAGACACATGGGGGTTGGCGGAAGGAAATTAGACACATGGAGGAGTAGGGGGAGTGAAAGAAATGAAACACATGTGTGAGGGGGGAGGACAATTGTTGCACCGGGGCCCGGTGGTTTCTAGTTACGCCTCTGGCATTGATATTTGCTTTATTTTATACATTTGTCATAGTAAGGGGTGTGATGAAATCCACTAATTAGAAACAGACATAACATGCTTTTGCCCTTTGGTATCAAGTGCACAGTAATTTAACCACTATGTACATTGTACATTATTTAGAAAACCTGGCGGTGTTCCTGCAAAACTACTGTATCAAACAATAGGTCCATTGTGTGTCATACTCACTGGACTCTCTCACTCTGGACTCTCAGAACCCATGAGAAAAACAAAACACTCCTGTTCATTACCTTTTCCTTTTGTCATTATCTTTCTTCAATGCCTAAATATACCTTGTGTTCTCTTCAGGGAACTCTCTATTCATATTTTGCTCTGAAGCATCAGTTTCAACTTAGGTTGACAGAGAATTATTGCAGTTGTAATTTAACATTCTTGATGTAAGGGTTAAAGGTACCTAAAAGTGATCTACACAATTATCTATTCCAATTAACAACTTTTTTCAAAGCTTGTATTTAACAGTCAGTTACTTTCTAAACAATCAATTGTTGGAATAAAGCTGTATAGAGCCATACTCTTACCCAGACAGGATCAACATGCATATCATATACAAGAAAAAACAACCAGAAGAAAACAAAAAAAAGGACTTTGAATTTGCCATGGCTCTTTATTCACAACGGCACCTTAATGTTCCCTTTTAAAAGACCATGTGAACCATCCTCTTTCTGCTTAGGTTGCATTAAAAGAAACAAATAAGCTAAATTCAGAAAAAAGCTACTTTCGGAAGAAGGTTTTTAAAGGTTCTCCAACACAACACAAAATAATACTCACATTGCCAAATGTGCCATATGACAATTGGGTTGGCGCATTTGTCAAATGAGATACCCTTCTTTCCATACAACAGTCTTTTGTCATTTCTATGACACGGAACACGGAGGTCAGAGCTCTCACTGAAACCTTCTATAGAAAATACCGTGTTGGGGTTACATGATTGTTACTTTTCCAGTAACTGTTAGACTCAGAGAGTTATAGGCATCTATTCCTAGTAGGAATCCTACATTGGGGTGGGGTTCCACATAGGCTTGTGTGACTAGCGATGCTTTTATTGACCACCCCACCCCCTTTACTTATATTATCCTGGTGTCTAATATGATCATGCAATTTCTGCTTTTGCAGCAACTATTTGACTATTTAAAAGATTTACTAGAAGCGCTACCTGGCCTAACACTGAGTTTAACTCAGTGAAACAACGCTGGACATCCAACGCTTTGCAGGAGGAAGTCCAGCATCTTCAAATGCCCCAAAGAATTGAGTTAATTTTGCAGTTGATAACCAGCTTTACCTGCTAACAGTAGTGACAGGCATGGTAGCAACAAGTGTCCAAAAAAGTGCAAACATTTTTTTTTAAACTTCAGTGTACTTGAGGGTTATGTAGTAATAACATTTTATACCCCAATTTATTCTAAGACGGCATCCCATAATGGGAGAATTGAATGGGAATCTTGGCTTGTTGAAATTGATGCCAGAGTTGGGAAAATGTTTGCCTCCGAATTCCCCAAATGTTCCTTGATATTGCCACAATATCCCTGCCCTATGCACCTCTCGTAATGCCTTGTTTCCTATTTCACTATTTTCACCAAAACTCCCCTAGAAGAACTGGCATTCCCTAGCTGACGAGTAATTATCACAGATTTTTCCCTTTTGGTGATTTCAAAGGTACCCATAGGAATTTTGGCATGTGGGTTCTGAATTACTCAATTCTGCTGGTCCAGAACACAAATCATTAATGGTCCTTTACAGGATTTTGGAAACTGCGAGAGCAGTACGTATTAGGTAATGTATTCCCTATCATATATTTTATGGTAGTTATTGCTCATCTTTTTTTCCCCTAATTTTAACTTAATCATCATAAAGTCAGTTGTACATATTGCATTGTTAGGCATCTGCACTTATGATAACCAAAGATTTGTGGAAATAAATTGGATTTTTTTTCCAGTAGCCATTACATTTGTATCACCTGGGTTTTGGCACTGATGTGTCAACCACAAATATGCTACACTGGCTGCCCTGAGAGTATAAATAAATAATACATGACACATCAATCCTGGTGTTTTCTTAGAATGGGATTTTATTGGTGCGGAATAATAGTCATATAATAAACCAGTTGGTAGCAGCTGCTTCCTTTCCATCATCTGCCAATCCATTGTCGAATGACCTTGAAAACTGCAATTAGCAGTTGAAGTGCTGAGTTAGTTCATTGCACCTGAGCCCGACTTCACAATTCAATCCTCGTCCTGTCTTACTAATCACATTATTGGGCTTGAAAACATGATTTATTTTCACACATAATAAAATATGCAACATCAGATTACACCTGATTTTGTTAGAATGCAGCATGTGTGAACTGATATAGGCTTAATGGTCAATTGTGGCTCTTCGGACTAAACATAATTCTGAATATTTTCAGGCTTTTCCCATCTGGTCACGAGTGGTCCTTATGGTCCTTGTTTGGTCCATCCATTTAATCTGTATTTTATTATTGGTGTAAAGGGTTTTTTATATTAAACAGTCCATTGCCTGCAAACAGGGCCCATGATTAATTTCAGTTTTGGTAACACAGGTATCTTTGCAACTGCAAACAGTATGTGGAATTGAACTGGAACCGTAATGTGATAGATACCCCTTGAACCTTAGAATAAGTCTAATGATATTTTGCATGTTTGTTTATAGTAGAGCTTGTATTGCAAACGTGAAATGGGTCACTGTACTAATTTTACTACTGCGGTATGTTTCATAAAGTTAATTTCATGGACCTAATATGGGTACTTGTCACAAAATGTTAAATACCACTGCATACTTCCCAAGTGTTCCTATATGGAGGGACATTCCTTTTTTGTACCCATATTCCCATATCGTCTAGGGGGTTCTCGATCAAAACTCCTTTCAGACCTTACGTCAGAACTTTATCAGTTCTGTTTGGACAGGAACCTCTCTCTTCGAGCAGAAATGCCAAGGATTGGCACCTGGATCTGGCATTTTCCATAATCTTCATCTACTTCTCAGGCCTCTCACTCTGGACCTTTTGCCTCCGTATTGAATTGTCAGACCAATGCCTTTTTCAGTTGGCTACCAGATCCGATATCTCAAGCTGTCAACGCATTCCAATAACCATGGTCGTCTAAAGGAGCTTATACCTTTTCCCCCTTTTTGATGATCTCTCAAACCCTTCATCGTCTCAGGGTTCTTGGAGTCAAGATCCTCTTAAGAACTCCTCTCTGGAGGGCCCAGCCTTGGTATTCCAATCTCCTAGAAATGTCTGTAGATTGTCCTCTGCTTCTCCTGGTATCTCACAATCTCCGTTGAGATCTGTGACAGTAGTAATCTGTATCACCGTCCAATATTCCCTTTTTCCCAATAGTAGAATATTCCCAATAATCCACAGGAATAAATATCGCTGGTATCGCCAACAAATCCACACATGAGCCAAAGCTTAATGCTGGAACAAGACTGATTTACTGGAAGCAACAGGCATTCAATTTATACAATAGCAGACTCCTCCTCTGGGCCAGGCTAGATAATTGAGTTTCAGCAACATACTAAACTCAATTATCTGCTGGCCAGAAATATTACAAGTTTTAACATTTTTAGAAAAGTACTTTCTGCATAACATACAAATATAACGATTACATCCCTGGGTAGCTGGGGATACTGGGAGTCACATATCCAAATCTCACGAAAATCCGTTCGGTAGTTTCCGTGTCACATCGTGTGGAAGTTTGACCGGCTCGCCATGTGGTGGTATCCGATTTAGAGTTCCATGAAATCAGCAGCAAGAGCCGGTCTCCGTTCGCGCCTAATTACACGAAAACTACCATACGAATGTTGCAGCTTGTTATATGAAAACGCTCCCCTTGTTCAAACTCCTGAATGCCGGTTTGGTTTGTTGAATGGAAAGTAGTCAGCCGGGACTTCCATAATGACCGGACGTTCACGTGGTTGCCATGCCGAAAACAGTTCCAGGCAATTCATGCGTAAGTCCCGCTGACTGCATTCGGGAGATTTAAGATGGACGCCATCCTTTGTTCTCGCCACGTGTTTGTATGCCGAATGGCGGCCACCTAGGAACACTCAATTAAGTTGCGGTTTTCTCAAAGTTCCAAATTCTGATTGCTACCCAGGGTGGTCTCCGTTCGGTAAAACGAATACATTTCTCAAACACATAGTAAAAACGAACCAGTTAAAAGCATTTAAACAGCAGGGAGAGGATATAACCGAAGGCACACAGGTAAGTATATGGAAATCCTTTACAAGATCCTTCAGGGAACTTCCATCCTCTCACCATCCAAGGTAATCTCCGACTCGTGACTTGGACTCTTTCAGGGGATCCTGATATGTCTCAATGCCCCTAATTCACTTTTTGTTTCCCACTAAAAAACACTGGACGAACCCCATGTTGAATACCCTGGGTTGTCTACTTTTGCAAATGGTATGCCATGCAGGGGTTAATTTTCATTCTTGGGCTGCCATACGGTAGTAAAGGCAACATCGGACCAGCAGACCAGTCTGGCAAATTTCAATGTGTAAAAAACAAAATGGGCAAGGCCTATATTTGACACGGTAAATTTCCAAAACATCATAAAAACTGTACATGGGGGGATTGTTGTACTCGTTGGACGCAGCATACACATGTGTATTTTATTGCAGTAAAAGCTAACATTTACAATTGAGTAAGGAGCACAACCATCAATAGTAATAAAACAATCTTTATTAAGTGGGTATACTCTATAAGAATATCATTCCCACAGGTAAAATAATTGCATGATAGCACCAATTCCAGCAGCTGTAAAACAAAATCACTCAAATTAGAATCCAACTCAAGTCTGCCCAAAGCCTGTGCAGTGGCTTTCATGCCACCCCTGTGGGGAATGGACGTGTACAAACTGCACACGTCCATCGTACACAGGAGAGAATCTCTGCAGGTAGAGCCCAAGTTGTCCAGTTTTCCCAAAAAAATCACTAGTATCCCGTATATATGACCTCATCTGTATCACCAGCACTTGAAGATAAGCATCAATGTATTGGGCCAGCGGCTCAAGCAAAGAGCCACAACCCGACACATTGGGCCTGCCAGGGGGGATTTAAAAGATCCTTGTGAATTTTGGGAAGCAGGTACAGAAAAGGTATACAAGGTGTGGGTGTATTGAGGAACTCAAAGATCTTTTTGTTGATTAAACCCTGATTCAGGGCCTCAAGAGTAATAACCCCGATCCTGTCCTGAAACTCTTTCGTTGGGTCTCGTGATAGTTTCTCATAGTGGACCCGATTAGACAGCTGTGCCATGGCTTCAGCATTATATTTGTCAATGTCCGCAGCCTGGATAATGACAGAGTCTTCACTTCTTAGGGCACCAACGGCCCTCCATTCATCTCCTGTCAAATTGGAGGAACCCCTCCTAGACCAATTGATCTTGGAGATCTCCAGTTGGCATAACTTAATAAAAGTTTCAACTGTGGAATTGGTATTGGGGGTAGTGAACTTACTTTTATTTTTGCATTTGGATAAATCCACGCAATTAATGTCAAGCTCAGGCTCTTGGATATGTACATCCGAGGGTAAGTTATCTCCTGCAAAGAAAACTTTTAAACGTAAGGAGCGAAAAAATTCATACAATTCAATATCCAAGTCAAATAAAGGAACAAAACCCAGACCCTTTTTGTTTTTTATTTTTTCAAACTGCCCTACTATTTGGGGCAGTTGATCTTTATATTTTTATTTTAATACTGATATAATATTAAAATTCTTGATTATATTATTATATGTTCCTACTAATATGTCCACTACATGTATATTCAATATCTTGCCTGCATATTTCATGTTGATTTTGTATATTTGTATTAAGTTTTTGTGTTTATGTATTCTACTTGTGAATTTGCATTTTGATATGTATATAGGTCAGGGCTTTCTGGTTCCCTTGACAACCATGAACAGGTGTATCATGGTTGGGAGGATCCCAGTCATCATGGGTGGCCCCCCATTTTTTTCAGGTGTTTTCCATGTTTGTGTTTTATTCTGGGTATATAAGAACATGATTTAGTTTCTCTCAACATGCTCCCTTGATAAAGAAATTTTTGCCGAAATGTTGGGGGTGTTTTGGTGACTGCTTCTCGGTCTGGTATGCTTATTGTTATATATTTGTGTATATTCGTATCTATGTTTGTGGGATTCTATTTCTCTATTTCTGTATATTGAGACTCTGTTATTCATATAAGACGCTTTTGGCGTTTATATCTAAAATATTTAGAGTTTTTCTGTTCATTGCTGTATAGCGTGACATGATCCTATATTTTGGATTCTTATGTTATGTGATATTCTTATAGAGTATACCCACTTAATAAAGATTGTTTTATTACTATTGATGGTTGTGCTCCTTACTCAATTGTTATTTATATGTTTTTGGACTTTTGGGGATAAAGCCTTATGTGAGTGAGCACCCCATATTGTATTTTCATAGAGCTCCATTTGGGAGCTTGCATATATTTCATATTGAGTGTGCCTACCTTCTTTAATTTTTCTATTCACAGTTAAAATGCCATGCAAGACTTGGAAAATAACATTTCTTAATTTCGCACACTTTTTTTTTTTAGATTTTATCCATATTAAATTATGTATCCTATATGCATATTTGATGTGAATTGAAAAACCTATATCTTCTGAACAAAATGATTTGTAATGGGTCTGGGTGCACTTAATATAAAATAAGTAAATTGTGGTTGAACAGACCTATAGTCAAATTCTAGGTTTTGTTTTGCTTCAGAACGTGTACAATTTCCTCCATCCTAAGTGGTTAAATAAAACAACTGCAATTCAAACAACTGTTATAACAAATTTTTTTTATAATTATAACTTAAACCTTAAAAAATAAATAAAAAAAAGAGACAGAGAGGAGAGCGGGGCCTGGCTGCAGACCAAGACCAGGGACGGCGCTACCCTATAGGCAGACTAGGCGGTGGCCTAGGGCGCTGTGTGAGAGGGGGTCCCCGTAGGGGCTGTAATACTGTCTGAATCACCTGTCAGAATATGCTGGCCGTGTTCACTCACTGAGACCCGCATTCGCCTGTGATACAGCTGCTGGCGCCCTCTCCTCACTGCATCAGCCCTCCTGCTTGTATTTCAGATGCTTTTAGCTGATAATAGGAGTTATGATTGTAACTCCGCTTCTTCCCGCCTCTTCCCGCCCACAAACACTTAACCCTGCCCATCCCACAACAAACTCCGCCTTTCCCCGCCCCAAACATTCTAACTCTGCCCCCCGTCTACCTCTTCTCCCTCCTCCCAAGACCAGGAGGTTAGAAGAGGAGGGCAGTATGCTGCTCCCCTTGTCCTGTGCCTGAGGAGAAACTGGAAGAATGACAACAGAGGAGGTACCACAGTGCCAGACTGGGCTGCTTCCAGTGCCCCCAGCCCCCATCTGGTATGTGTGTGTGTGTGTGTGTGTATGTGTAATAGGCAGTGTATGTAATATGCAGTGTCTGTGTGTATTAGGCAGTGTCTCTGTGTGTGTATGTATCAGACTTTGTGTGTGTGTGTGTGTGTGTGTGATATGCAGTGTCTGTGTGTATTAGGCAGTGTCTGTGTGTGTATGTATCAGACTGTGTGTGTGTGTGTGTGTAATATGCAGTGTCTGTGTGTATTAGGCAGTGTCTCTGTGTGTGTATATATCAGACTGTGTGTGTGTAATATGCAGTGTCTGTGTGTATTTGGCAGTGTCTCTGTGTGTGTATATATCAGACTGTGTGTGTGTAATATGCAGGGTCTGTGTGTATTAGGCAGTGCCTCTGTGTGTGTATGTATCAGACTGTGTGTGTGTGTGTTTAATAGGCAGTGTGTGTGCGTATCAGGCAGTATGTGTGTGTGTATGTAATAGGCGGTGTCTGTGTGTGTATATCAGGCAGTGTCTGTGTGTGTGTATGTAATAGGCAGTGTGTGTGTATTAAGCAGTGTATGTATGTAGTACATGTATGTAATCATATATTGCAATTATGCATAAAGCACGCAGATTGTATCAGGGATGTGGAATTTATATTGCCCAACTTCTGGGACATGCAGTTCCAGGCGTCGGATAGAAAGATTTTTTTTTTCTTTAAGGGCTGAATCGGGGAAGCTGGTGCCAAGCAGGGATGTATCGCTGACAGGCATATCGGGATGCTGTAACTGGGCCTTGCTGCAGCTCACAGGGAGGATTGAAGAGCGGCAGCATCCAACCGCTCCTCACAGTGGTTCCCAACCCATTCCACAAGTACCCCCTACCAGTCCAGGATTTAGGGATTACCCTGTTGTGTCTAAAGTGTTTTTTTTTTTCACCTACTTCTAGCGATTCGTTCTTTATATTTTATTTTAGGAATCCTTATCTTTAATTTATCTCTACGGAACCAAGTACTACCTGAGGGCACCCATTGCCTTAAACCAAGGAACTTTCAACCTAATGACGACCTCACAGTTCTTTTGGACAAAATCTTATAGTGGTTCGAAGTTTGTTACTTTTTGTTTGTACTTGTTTGGATTGCTTTTGGTGACAATAAAAAAATTTAATTTTGGGAGTCGAGCTACTTAGACGAGACCCCATGGCCCATCTTGGCATTAATTATACTATTGATTTTCATCTATATCCCCTCTTGCGCTTGGGCACAAATAAAGAATACATTAAATAAAAAAAATATAAATATTTATGTATGATCTGTATAGCACAGTTGTGTGTTCCTTAACCTCTTAAGGACACATGACATGTGTGACATGTCATGATTCCCTTTTATTCCAGAAGTTTGGTCCTTAAGGGGTTAAATGAACACTTTAAACACCATAACCATTGCAGCATAGTAGTGGTTATGCTGCCAGGAGTGTCCAGGTTCCATTCTAGCATAATCTATCAATTAAATTTGGCATGGGGTAATACTTACCGGCACCCCTCTAAATATGTTAATTAGATGCCCAGTGCCATTTCTGTCCACAGGGGATCTACTTTATCCATGTAACCTTGTTCCTGCAGGGGTGATGTGTACCAATAAGAGCATCAAGTCATTGCCCTGTCGTGGTTTCCTCACGGTTCCTCGTTTAGTGCATAATAGTTTTCTCTGGTTTTCCTGTATTTTGACTTTGGCTTGTTGTTTGATGTTGTGGACCTCTAATCTTAAGATGGCTAATTACACCCTGTGCCAAATTATTATGCAAATTACATTTTTCTCATTTACCTAAATAAATGATGTAAATAACAGTCAGCATAATTCTCATGTTATAATTTATTAAGCGTACAATTCAAATTTTATTGAACAAACCTCCTAATGATAACAGTATTTTTTTTAAATATAAAAAACTTACAATGCACTGTCCCAAATTGTTACGCACAGTAAGTTTCAAAGCACTTTATAGGTTGTAAAGAACTGAAAATTGTCATTTGTTGTGTTTGCAGCATATTTACTGAAATCAAAATCTATTTCAATCAAACTTATAACAACATTTTAACTTTTTTAAACATTTTAACAGGTCACGTTACATTTTAACATACGACCCTTATTTGATAGCAGCTTCACAAGTCTTGCATCCATTGAACTTGTGAGTCTTTGGACGTTTCTGCTTGAATTTATTTGTAAGATGTCAGAATAGCCTCTCAGAGCTGCTGTTTGGATGTAAACTGCCTCCCACCCTCATAGATCTTTTGCTTGAGGATGCTCCAAAGATTCTCAATAGGATTGAGGTCAGGGGAGGATGGAGGCCACACCATGACTTTCTCTCCTTTTATCCCCATAGCAGCCATTGATGCAGAGGTATTCTTTGCAGCATGAGGTGGTGCATTGTCATGCATGAAGATGATTTTATTACGGAAAGCATAGTTCTTCCTTCTGTATCAGGGAAGAAAGTGGTCAGTCAGAAACTCCACATACTTTGCAGAGGTCATCTTTACACCTTCGGTGACCCTAAAGGGGCCGACCAGCTCTCTTCCCATGATTCCGGACCAAAACATGACTCCACCACCGCCTTGCTGACGTCGTAGCCTTGTTGGGACAGGGTGGCCGTCCACCAACAATCCACTACTCCATCCATCTGGACCATCCAGGGTTGCACGGCACTCATCAGTGAACAGGACTGTTTGAAAATTAGTCTTCATGTATTTTTCTGCCCAATGCAGCTGTTTCTTTTTTTTTTTTTTAATTCTTTATTTTTGTTGTGCATCATGGGTTACAAGCAATCCTGTTCTGCCACGACAGCATTCACAGGTATATCAACGTTAACATCGTCATGACAGGTTTAATCTGCACTTTTTTTGTGAGTAGGAATGCGTACTAGTACGTGCAATCAACATTAACAGTGAGCAAGTTATTGAAAATTATGCTTATTAAAACGTACATATCATGGAAAGTTGGTAGAAGAGAGACAAAGGAGAAGAACAAGGTTTGAGCATACAATCTACGTTCAAGGATATATTAGGTAGTTCACATCATTCGCTTTAATGCTGTTTTTTTCTCACTGAAGTACTGTTATCACTCGCTTTAATACGGTTATCTCTCGCTTTGATACTGTTATCTCTCGCTTTGATACTGTTATCTCTCGCTTTGATACTGTTTTCTCTCGTTCTAATACTGTTTTCTCTCGCTTTAATACCGTTTTCTCTCGCTTTAATACTGTTTTCTCTCGCTTTAATACTGTTTTCTCTCGCTTTAATACTTTTTTCTCTCGCTGTAATAGTGTTATCACTCGCTTTAAAACTATTAAACTCGCTAAATCTAAAAATAACAGTGCAATACTTAAAATAGGCATATAGGTCACGGAGCAAAATCACAAATAGGTTTAAACTTGCTTAAATCTGAGCTAGTCTGGACATAGGCATTTTCAAGTTATATCCGATAGATAATTAAGTCGAGGACAAATAGCTCTGTGCCTGACTACCTCAGTTTAATAAACGGCAGATGCATAAAAATAAAATAAACCCCTCTCTTAAACTGACTTGGAACTGACCTTATTTATACACTCAGATAGAGTAAAAAATACATTTATTGAAAAAATACAGACAAATATATCACAGAAAAGAAATAATAACTTTTGCGGATGAAAAATATGTCTATGAAAAAATAGCTAAAAAAACAGCCACATAAAAAATGATAAAATTAAAGTCCAGACCTTATTTGAATGCTCGGCGTCCCGAGTTAGCAAAGATGAATACTGCTGAAAAAAATATAAAAAAACGGTCCTCTTTATAATCCAGATGCTGGCTGATATCCGACCTCTCCAAACGCGTTTCTCCGCTTCGGCGGCTTTTTCAATGGATGAGGTCTGTGTCTCTGTGTTCACAGAACTAGATTCCATCTCCTGGCAAGACAATTACATCCTTGTATCTACGGATGTAACTTCACTATATACGATCATTGATCACAAACAAGGCTGCGATTCCGTGAGTAATTCACTAAGAAAATATGGAGAACTGGAGGATAATCAAATCTCATTTATAATAGAGGGCATCACTTTTATTTTGAAGAACAATTATTTTCTGTTTGAAGATCAGTTTTACCTCCAAAAGAAGGGCACAGCCATGGGGACGAAATTTGCCCCCAGTTTCGCTAACTTATTCATGGGAAACTGGGAAGACAATTACATCTGGAATGAACATCCCTGGAATAACAATGTACACAAGTATAAAAGATACATCGATGATGTTTTCTTTATATGGGAAGGAGAAATGGAAGACCTACAAAAGTTTTTAGAATATATTAATAAGAACACATGGGGAGTTAAACTAAACACCACCTACAGTAAGACAGAGGTAGTATTCCTTGATCTTGTTATCTATGTTGATTCTGGTACACTTAAAACGAAAACGCACTTCAAAGAAGTTGACGTGAACAGCTTCATTCTGAAAGAGAGTTGTCATCTACCGTTATGGCTTAAGAATGTACCTTACAATGAATTTAGACGCTTGAGACGGAACTGTACAGACTCTGAAGTCTACATGGAACAAGCGGAAGCAGTAAAGAAAAAGTTTATGTCGAAAAAGTACCAAGAGATTGAAATAGATGAGGCATTAAGTAGAGTGGATCATTTAGACCGAACTAACCTATTGAAAATTAAGGATAAATCAAACGCAACAGAATCAGGAGAAGTATTTCCAGCAATAATTCTGAACTACAACAAAGAAAATTTACAACTAAAAAAGATACTCACAAGACACTGGCATCTATTGAAAAAAGATAAAATTCTGGCTAGTATGTTACCGGAAAGACCAAGGATCATCTTTAGGGGTGCACCGAACTTACGAAGGAAAATAACTAATAAACATGTAAAAAGAAAGAACACCATAACCACAACAAAGAAAAATGGATTCTTCTATTGTTTGGACTGTATAGCGTGTAAAGAAAGAAAGCACAAACACACAAAAGGAGTATTTGAAGTCACTAGCAAAATGGAATCCTTTAAAATAAAAGAACATATTACCTGCCAAAGCACTAACGTGATATATGTACTGGAGTGCCCATGTGGGCTCCAGTACGTAGGAAGAACAAAGAGGCAACTGTACATTAGAATTAGGGAACACATGCTGAATATAAAGAAGGGATATATGCAACATTCAGTATCGGCCCACTTCAAACAAACACACAATTCGGATATGAGCCTTTTGAACTTTAAGGGGATATGTAGAGTAAATAAAAACTGGAGAGGAGGAGACCATACCAAACAACTGGGCATCACTGAGATGAAATGGATATATCAACTTGATACGCTGCAGCCTAAGGGTTTGAATGCCGAATTTGAGCTGTGTCATTTTTTGGGATGAATCCCCCTTTAAATTTCCATTTTTTATTAAAATTAATGGCATGTAACATCTTTAATCCCACATACATTTATATCTAGAAGTGGCAGCAGAAGCGCAAATATAAGATTTTTTGCGTCTATTTAGATAATTTTTATTTTCTACATTAGTCTGCTATATAGAATCATCCTTATTTTTATACATATAAATAGAGATGTCTACTTTTATAGGGCACCTTTTTTAATTTTATTTCTCTTTTATATATTTTTATAAGTTGATAATGGGAGTTATGCTTTTATTCACTTAGGGACTGTTTATATAGCAACAAAGCATCCATTATACCGTTTAAAATTAATAGTATAAGTTTCAAGACATCATGTCTCGGTATATTTAGAGAATAGATTATGGGGGACCAATGATACTCACTTTTCTGATACAAAACAATAAAAAAACCTTAAGGTGATAACGGAAAGGTTCTCTTCACTTACCGAGTCAAGTGTTACCTTGGTAACATGAGTAAATAAAGTAAAGTAATCTTATGTGCCGAAATCACCAGTTATGAAATTGGGATACACTGTAACCACCAGATTATGGAGGAGTTATATTTACAATCATTGACTTTCTGTTTAATTCAGAAAATCTTACGTTATTCTACTTTCTTTTTCATGCCTGTTAATATGAGAAACGGCAGTTGCATTTAAACCCGATCAGGCGGGGTTACTATGGCAACAGAAGTAAATAGAAAATAGAAATGGTTATATGCTGCCTATAATAAGTATCTATTTTTTGAGCAATTAGGCATGAACACTTAGTAACTAACCAGTTACATAGAAGTCAACTTTGCATTACACATCGGAGTTTTGGATTTGCCGTGTGCAAATGATTGTCGGCAAAAACTGCTATATAAAGAGAACACAGAGACACAGACCTCATCCATTGAAAAAGCCGCCGAAGCGGAGAAACGCGTTTGGAGAGGTCGGATATCAGCCAGCATCTGGATTATAAAGAGGACCGTTTTTTGATATTTTTTTCAGCAGTATTCATCTTTGCTAACTCGGGACGCCGAGCATTCAAATAAGGTCTGGACTTTAATTTTATCATTTTTTATGTGGCTGTTTTTTTAGCTATTTTTTCATAGACATATTTTTCATCCGCAAAAGTTATTATTTCTTTTCTGTGATATATTTGTCTGTATTTTTTCAATAAATGTATTTTTTACTCTATCTGAGTGTATAAATAAGGTCAGTTCCAAGTCAGTTTAAGAGAGGGGTTTATTTTATTTTTATGCATCTGCCGTTTATTATATAGGTTGTTAGGTCTCCTATCTATTTACCCCAATCTCTTTTATCTACATTGAATCAGCGCTCCACTAAAATTATTTTTTATATACCTCAGTTTAATGCCTGGAGCGTTGAAACAAGAAAAAATAAAAATGAACAAGTTTGATAGACAACCAAGAGTTGGTGCAAAGGTAATATGGTACAATGGCTCATAGCGCCCCAACAACAATTGTCAGCGTTCTGAGCGACATATGAGAACAGTGTTAAGGCACGATATAGAATGCACATTTTTATAGTTTTAGGAAAGGACGATGAACAAGATAGTGTTGGTAGTCAGTGTGTAGGTTAGTGTGGTTGTCAGGTTTGTCAATGGACTTTGTCATGAAGGAGGGATATGTCGCTTAATCGCCGTTTCATGTGGCTGGGAAAGGTACGCAGTGTCGCTATGTCTTAAAGTTATGTGTGTTGGTTGGGGTGTCAAAGCCGTCTCGTCGCTGTGGTGGGTCGGTGGTAGTAGTTAAGTATGACTAGGACTGGTGCAGCGTGTGTGGTTCCTAGAGTGTAGTCAGGCATGTTGTGTTCTGTGTGTAAGTGCGGTCGGGTTGTTCAGGAGACATATATGGGAGTAGACTCTAAAGGCAGTAAGATCACATATATTGGCAGTTCAAAGAGTTGGGTATGGCTGGGGCAGAAACGCCTGTCGTGCCGTCTGCTCCTTCAGCCAATGCCCCTCACCGGAGGCTCAGCAACCTGTGGGTGTGCAAGTTCTCCTTGCCCTGTGTTTAGCTTGGGAAGAACTTGAGCATAAGTGTCCAGATGCATGGCTATGGCCTCTCGTTGGTTCCGTGCCCCACACCAGGCCCTGGGTTCCGTCTGGGTGTGTGCCTTCAGTCTGCGGGTTGCAGGTTGATTAAGGGTCGGGACCAAGGTTTGCTGTGTACCAGCTGCGATGGCTTCCCGGGTTTGAGATGCAGCTCCAGTGGCATTCCGCGGAGTGTTCATCTGTTTGGCGTCTTGGTTTGTCTTCCCAGCGTGTGAAGGATCCCGCTGGTCTGAGGGTCTGCGCTCGGGTGAGGCGTCTGAACAAGAGAGGTGCCCGGCGGACTTGCTTGCTTTTAAGTGGGAGCGGGTATGTGTGTCCGGGTAGTTTGTGTTAGTTTCCCGCTTTTGGAGGCTGCGTGGTCGGGTGGCTGCATTGTAGGCTAGGAGCGGGAAATCGTAATGGCGGCGGCGTGTAGTGGGCCGGAGCCATGAGGCCACCAAGCGGGTGCTCGGCTAGGGGGTACCCCCCTGTCACATAGGATCATGCTGAAGCTTAGGTAAAGCCTGTCAAGAGTTTCCAGGGGATTCGAGGGTAGGTGACCGCCTGAGTACCCTATCTGAGGGCCATGTCGGGCGGCCATCTTGGATTAGGCCCAGCGGTTCCGTCTCCCTGCAGGCCTCGTGGCCAGCCTCCCTCGTTCACAAGTTTTAGTCCACTTGTCAAGTGGGGACCGGGATAACCCCACCGATCCAGAGGGGGGGGGGGGGGGTAGGAGAATAACGAGGTCTTGAGTTCCTGTGTCCTAGCGAGCGGCCGCCTCTCCAATGCAGCTGTTTCTGCTTGTAAACATTGGTTAGTGGTGGCTGAATAGAAGGTTTATGCACTGTTGCAAGACTCTGGAGGACTCTACACCTTGATGTCCATGGAACTCCAGAGGCACCAGCAGCTTCAAATATCTGTTTGCTGCTATGTAATGGTATTTTAGCAGCTGCTCTCTTGATCTGATGCATGGATCTGGCAGAAATCCTCCTCAATGTGCCTTTATCTTCACGAACCCGTCTGTGCTCTGAATCAGCCACAAATCCCTTAATAGTGCGATGATCATGCTCAGGTTTTCATGAAATATCTAATGTTTTCATACCTCGTCCAAGGCATTGAACTATTTCACTCTTTTCGGCAGCAGAGAGATCCTTTTTCTTCCCCATATTGTATGACAATGGTGCTCTGCTTAATAATGTGGAACACCCTCCTTTAGTAGTTTTTCCTTAAATTGGGCTCACCTGGCAATCTAATTATCACAGGTGTCCAAGATTGTTTTCAGTGATCAAAAGAGCCCTGAGACACAATGCCATTCATGAGTTAAACTGAAAAACAAAATATTTAATCTTTGTGACACTTAAATAGAATTTGCATAATAATTTGGAACAGGGTGTATATTATCCTCCTGATTCACAGACACAGATTCAGAATACAGATTTACACACATATTCACAGACACACAGATTCACACACTCACGGAATCATACTCACTCAGGAATCCACACACAGACTAATATACATTCACAGATTCAAAGACACAGATTCACACACACAGATTACTACACCCTCAAAGATTCACACACATTCATAGAAATAGATTCACACATACACATAGAACTACAGACACAGATTCACATACACAAATCTACACACGCACAGATTCACACACACAAATTCACACTCAAGTAAGTGCCATTGCAGAGAGAACATATTCTGAAGCATATCAAACTGATCCCACCCGTAAGGGCAGTACAGAACCGAAATGCCAGCAAGTTCCCTCTGCACAAGATATACAGCAATCCCAGACAATCGTTTCACGTCTGGATTACCCTTTTAGCTATGGGAGAGCCAAGTTAATGCATTGCAGCAAAAACAAAGACTATGAAAACTCTGAGAATGGTCAAAAGCTTAGAGAAATTTAGTAGCTTGTCCTTCAGTAAATCCCCGCTCAGGTCCAAAATAGTTTTTGCTCACTTGCGCCATTACATAGAGAACATCTTCTGAAGCATATCAGACTGGTCCCACCTGTAAGGAGAGTCCAGAACTGAAATGCCAGCAAGTTCTCTCTGCATGAGAGATACAGCAAACCCAGACGATTATGAGGCGTAGCTCATACCCCTCTAGGTACGGTGAGAACAGACCCATGTCTGGATTACCCTTTTTACTTGGGGAGAGTAGCATGAATCTTTAGATGGCGGATTCCCAGAGGCGGATTCGGGATAGCTCCCCATTCTCCTTTGAAGGCATGAACCTCACTTCTATGCAGATCTCTGGCTTGGCGGACGTCCCTCCAACTGTTTACCTCCCTCAGGCACACACGCAATATGACATATCAGGGCGCATGTTCCACATCTTGATGGTGCTCCATGGAGAAGCCTCTTATCCCCTCAAGAACCTATAGGGGACGAAGACACTTCTGGGGAGACTGGGTCTCCCACGGACTCTCTACACCTTTCTGTGACCCACGCCTAAGATCCAGCGACTGTCATCCCATCCCCCAGGGGTCAACCCAGGACACATACGCAGCAGTCACTATCTGAGTTCCTAGTCTTGGCCCATTGAGACGGGCCTCCTATGCCACCTACTAACTTCTGTTTGCTTTAGTTTTTTGTTGTTATATTGTTAGGTTGCTAAAAATGTCCTTCTCTGATTATATAGTCCTCCCTGGCTAGTATATTAGTCGCACAGACCATCTTCACCTCACCCCTATCCAGCTCACAGGTGGGCCATGTGCAACATTGATCCACTTAACTACGGGTACCACACATAGCACAATGAATTGCAATGAGGCTGTCTCAGAACCTACAGGCCTTCCATTAGGGAAAGTTACCCTCGTCCTACAGCCAACTGAATGAGGGTAGACACCTTGCTACCAATGAGCACCACAAGACAAGCACCACATTAGATACTACAACATTGCACAATTCTAGGGCTTTCCCATACTGAGCTGACCCCCATGACAGAAATGCCTCCATGATGCTTCCACAGTCAATTCCCCCCCCCCCCCCCACGAGGGGTAATATTTCTGCAACTAGCACAACCCCCTCATTAGTGCAAAGGTGCGCACCATATACTTTCAGTGTATTTGCACTTTTAGTTACATTTTATTTTACTTTATGGTGTTAGGTTCTTATTTTATATGACAGGTCCAGACTACTGGTCATGTTCAAGTAAAATCAATGAACTCCCCAATTAACAGGCAAGGTTGCCAACTACAAATATGGCGTCACACCTTATGTTGGCCTGGCAGATCATTCATAACTAGTGCTCCTCTCTTTCTCATTACTACATAATAGTGCTGTTTTTTGTGGCTTGTATATGCCAGCACTACTCTTATGGCTATCAATTGATGTTTATCTCTAACTACCCATGTATGACCAATCACTGTTGTGCAAATGTCACTATTTTATTGCCACTTTGCATATGGCTTATTGTTTCATTTCTCCAATAAAAACAAACGTGCAGTTACTCATGGCATTCAATATTCTAATTCAGTCTGAAATTATGTCTTGTTTCACACAAAATGTCACTGTCACTTTTTTATGCATATCTACACAACCAAAATAATGAATGAATACAATAATAGTGATAATTTTTAGAATCTGCATTGTATAAATTCATACTTAGGACCTCTAGATGGCAGTCTTAACATGAGATAAATATGTGCAGTTTGTAAGAGTGCAGTAGAGTTTTATGATACTAATAATATTCAGAAAATGAGAGAAAAGAAAGGTCCGGTGAAGAGCTCTAGCACTGGAACTACAGTGGAAGTATGACTTGATTTTAAGTGGTGTCGATGAATGTAAACCATGGGCTCTAAAGGACAATTTTAATAGATTGTTTGATGGTAATTTGGGTTTATCATTATCTCTTCCTAGTCACAATGCTCCTTTCACATTCCTTTTTTATGCCTTGGTATACAAGCTCTGTGGTATAGGATGAGAGCCATTGGATATTTGTTAAAAAAAACAACGTATCAAACAGGGAACTGGAACAAGTAAATAATAAGGCAACAGTTATAGACAGTTTTAGACTTCTGGAAACAGAGAATACAATAGACTGATATGGGGGCTCCAATTCTGCCCAGAAGTGGTCTTGACTTGGGTTGGCTTGGGTGTCTCTCCCACCAGTCTCAAAGGGATTGTGGTGGGTTAGAGATTAAGGTCCTTGTTTCATATTGGATGCAATTAGGTGCATGATGCCATTTTTAGCATCTCTAACTAGATCTCAGCAGCAATATCTACCAGAAAACTATGCATTAACTGGCATGCTAAAACTAGGTGAAACATAAGGGATAGATTTAGATGAGTGTGGGAAGGAAGGAAGGGAAGGGCTATTACTGAGAATGCAGCATCATAAATTCTGGGAGTGCTACATAAAGCAATCTGTATGTGCAGCTTTTCTGCTGATATTTTGTGCCACCTGGCAGCGGAGATCTCTATTCCCAACTGTCTAATATTAATTCTGTTCAAAATTTAAAGGGACACTATAGTCACCCAGACCACTTCAGCTCAATGAAGTGGTCTGGGTGCCAGGTCCCTCAGGTTTTAACCCTTCAGATGCAAACATAGCAGTTTCAAAGAAACTGCTATGTTTACATTTGGGGTTAAGCCAGCCTCTAGTGGCTGTCTCCCATCCTCTCCCATCCTCTGCTCCAGTCCTCCACCACAAGACCTGACATGTTATATGTAGGTACACACGTTCAGGCTATTCCCAATTTCCGGATTACTAAAATTGGGATTGGCTCTCTTTTATTTGCATTCGTGTTTCCATTCATGTATTTTAAACATCATTTGTGCGTTTTACTCACTATTTTAATACACAAATCTTTTCACCATACGAACACCTACGGTTCGTGCCTGTTTGGCACTGTTTTACTTTACTTATCATATTTGGCTTGACATTCATTTTTTTGTGTTCATGACAGTTCGGTACTGTGCTTTCCATTACTCTGGTCATTGCAATTTATTTGTGTGTTTAGTGGTGTCTATTCGGCACTTTGTATTACTTAGTCTATTAGCCTAACATTCATGTATTTTATGGCACCGTTACTTTGTATTCTCCTACTGTGTCATTCAGCCCTTGCTACTTAGTTTCAGATTAATTTTGTGAGTTTAGAGCACACGCTGTTTGTCACTTCACATTCTCTCATTTAGTTTATGATATGCATCCGACTGTTTGTAATTGCCCGTTCGACTCTTTGTAATCTTTCAATCGTATTCATCATATAACTCTATGCGCATTACAAGATTTGTGCCAGTTCGGTACATTTTTTTATATTGGCATTTTGTGTGTTTCGAGCATTTGTCAGCCACTGCAGGTTTACTAGCTGCGTTCGGCTAAACTACACTGAACAAAATTTTATAAACGCAACACTTTTGTTTTTGCCCCCATTTTTCATGAGCTGAACTCAAAGATCTAAGACTTTTTCTATGTACACAAAAGGCCTATTTCTCTCAAATATTGTTCACAAATCTGTCTCAATCTGTGTTAGTAAACACTTCTCCTTTGCCGAGATAATCCATTCACCTCACAGGTGTGGCATATCAAGATGCTGATTAGAATGCATGATTATTGCACAGGTGTGCCTTAGGCTGGCCACAATAAAAGGCCACTCTAAAATGTGCAGTTTTAGTGTATTGGGGGTGTCCGAGGGGGGGTCCAAAAACCAGTCAGTATCTAGTGTGACCACCATTTGCCCCCCACAGTGCAACACATCTCCTTCGCATAGAGTTGATCAGGTTGTTAATTGTGGCCTGTGGAATGTTGGTCCACTCCATTTCAATGGCTGTGCGAAGTTGCTGGATATTGGCAGGACCTGGAACATGCTGTCGTATACGCCGATCCAGAGCATCCAAAACATGCTCAATGGGTGACATGTCCAGTGAGTATGCTGACCATGCAAGAACTGGGATGTTTTCACCTTCCAGGAATTTGTCGAGGGGGGTACTGTCTGGGCTGTCAGGCAGTCCCTCCAGACCAGGAGCAACACCGATCGCCTACGGAATACAGCGGATGTACTAGGTACGTCCGCAGTCCGTAATGAACATTTTTGTCAGATGTACCTAGTACGTCCATGGTCCTTAAAGGACCACTCTAGTGCCAGGAAAGCATACTCGTTTTCCTGGCACTAGAGTGCCCTGAGGGTGCCCCCAAACTCAGGGACCCCCTCCCGCCCGGCTCTGGAAAGGGGAAAAGGGGTAAAACTTACCTTTTTCCAGCGCTGGGCGGGGAGCTCTCCTCCTCCTCTCCGCCTCCGTTCCTCCCCGTCGGCTGAATGCGCACGCGCGGCAAGAGCTGCGCGCGCATTCAGCCGGTCACATAGGAAAGCATTCATAATGCTTTCCTATGGACGCTTGCGTGCTCTCACTGTGATTTTCACAGTGAGAATCACGCAAGCGCCTCTAGCGGCTGTCAGTGAGACAGCCACTAGAGGAAATAGGGGAAGGCTTAACTAATTGATAAACATAGCAGTTTCTCTGAAACTGCTATGTTTATAAAAAAATTAGTTAACCCTAGCTGGACCTGGCACCCAGACCACTTCATTAAGCTGAAGTGGTCTGGGTGCCTAGAGTGGTCCTTTAAGGGGTTAAAGGGACACTATAGGCATCCGGACCACTTCAGCTCATTGATTTGGTGTGGGTGCATATTCCCAGGTCCCTTAACCCTGGAAAGGTAATTATTGCATTATTTAGTTAACTGCAAAAATGACCTTTATGGGTGTACGCCACCTCTATGTCAGGGTCTCCCCTTCCTATGCCTGTTGGCGAGCGGCGTCCTCACAGCCTCGGACGCCGCTCGCATCCTCCTTCTCATCTCCCGGCGGCAGCGTGTATAACGCTGCATGCTGGGAGACCGCGCATTTATGCAAACGCCGGGGTCAGCCACGTGACCCGGCGTTAAAGTCACAGTATGACAATCACAGTGGGAGGTGTAGATATCTCCCATGTGTGATTGTTAATTCTGATGGGAAGTTATCCAATCAGAATTAACCACAGGGTTTAAATACTTACCTTTCCTGTCGCTCAGTGCCCTGTTGTGGTCTTTGGTTTCCTGTATTGCTGTTTGCTTGTGTTTCTCTCTGGTTACCGATTACTTGGCTTGTTCCTCCGACTCTCCTGTATTCTCCATCCCTTTGACCTCGGCTTGTTTCACGTTCTCCTGTTTTCTGTCTCCCCTTACTCGGCTTGTCTCCTGACTATTCTTGGTGTGCTTAACCCGGCCATTCTAAGGACCGGTACTGCACCTTTTCCTTTCTGTGACCTGTTAGCGTGTTAGGTTCCCCGAATCGTGACACTCTAATGGCAAGGGACTTCCTAACTAATTCTGGACTCCCTCACACTATGCATGAGGACTTCCTGCATCACCCGAAACCCCATAGGAAAGCAGTGTGTGTGTGTGGGTAGTCGATGTAGTCTGTATTTAGTAGATGCAGAATGTGATAATGTGTAGGTTTGGCAAATTCACAGGAAGACTCATTCAATAAAATGAGAGTTGTCTCTAGTTCAAAGTATAAATTTAGATTTAGACCTAAAAACATATGTTGTCTTGGAGAATTATTCCAGTTTGGTTATTTTTGATGAAAATATAAAATTCATTTTTATATATAATTTGAATTGTATACATTTCACACATGAAGAATAAGGCAGTTTGCATTTTTGATCGTGAGGGATGTGTCAGGGTACCTGTGGTCTCTACCTCCAAACGAGGTAGAGACTTAGCTGTTCCACCATCCAGACGGTCTGATGACTCCCTTCCCCGCGGTCTATCCGGTCATGCTAGGCCGGCCGCGAGGGAGTGACTGCCTTTTACACCATCTAGGCAGGAAGTCATCATCAGGACACTCCCCCGGATCGACCTGTCAGTCAATTGCTGCAGGACCAATCAGGACGTCTCGGAGGTGTGGTTACTGCTCTGAACAGGGTATTTAACAGAGCTTCCTTCATTAGCTCATTGCCCTGTCGTGGTTCTAGCTTGTTCTAGTCACTCAGTGCTTGTGTATTCTATTATCCCTTTTGGTTTTGACCCGGCTTGTTTACCTTACTCTGCTTATCTCTGTTACCCTTGATTCGGCTTGTCTCTCGCTTACCTGTCTTCTGTTACCCTCGACCTCGGCTTGTCTTTGACCATTCTATACGGTACTACTTACGTTAGTCCGGCCATTCTTAGGTCCGGTATATGTATCTGGCTACTGTTTGTACTCTGCGTGTTGGATCCCTGTCCCGATCCTGACAGGATGAAACCCAGATATGCAGGTTTGTCCATGTAACGGAGCTCCGTGTACTCCGACCGAGTACCCTCCGTTGATGGATGCTCCTAGCGCTTACAGAGAACTCCAAGCACTGCAGACGACACCACAACCACCGCAGACTCCACAACCGCCGTAGCTTAACTGGAGCCGCGCCGTCTTCCTTCCACCCTGGATCGGCTTCTGTCCTCCAGGACCGTGTGGGGAAGACCTCTCCTCCAGGAGAGCGTATCCGGAACAAGCTCTTAAAAGAGCTAAGTGATTAAAGCTCAGGGGAATATGCAGAGCATAGCAATCCCCAGTGTGATACAGCAATTCCCTCCAATAACGAGACGAGGCTACGTTTTGAAGGGTCAAGAAGAACTGAGGACTGGAACACCCAGCCTGCTTTTTATTAGGATAAGGTACACACAGGACACTCCCAGGGGGAGGATGAAAATAACCAATCATACGCATGGTAACACCCCCACGTCTCCTCCCCTCAGATAAACACATAACATAATTATAACGTACAATATTTTACCCAAGTTCTAGATGTACCCCAAAAACAGGGGGTACAGCTTTAAATCAGCCCATTCGGATGAATGGTTCGGGAGATACAGAGTTCCAAAGTTTTGACCGACCGCACAGACCAACTAGCCGAAAATAGTTCCATACGTTTTGGCCTTGCGGTCGATCTCCGTTCGTATGAACAAAAGATACGAAATTCTTGCCATCCATTCGCATCTCCGTGATCACTAGAATCCCCATACCAAGTTAGGTATAACTACCGAACGGCCGGTTGTTCGGTAGTTTCAGTACGAAGTTCTGGGTGCATGGAGGTCTCAGCGGTGTTCGCCTGTTTGCGTATCCGATTTTAGTTCCATGCGTTCACAGGCAAACCCCGCTGTTCGTGCGCAAGATGGCCGCGAACACGTGTAAACTCCCGAAATGGCGGCCACCTATTCAGAGCACAAAGAATTCGTATGAAATCTTACGAACGGCTGCATTCTCCAGTAATGGTATTCCCATGCAATATATTCGTATAAATCCCCCGGCTGTTCGGTTATATTAGCAGTCCAGACCTACAGCATAGTTAAAGGGCTAGAGTCAGCCTAATACAAATCCATATGCCCGAATATAGTGTTTAAAGTGCAATACAGTCCAGGACCATAGTCACAGGGGAGGAGGCAGGCAAGCAGGCCTCTCCAGGACAAATCGGCGAAGGGCACTTCGTCACAGTCCACTAAAGAGAGAATTCAGAGTGAATTTCAAATTTTAGGTCAAAATAGCAACATTCGCTGATTCAGCTTCCAGTTCAACTTAATTTGAAATTCACTTTGAATTCATTTTGAATTCTTACTTTAGTGAGTAACCCAGATAGTCATTCCTTTTTGCTTTTACTTCTACTGCATTTTTAAAATTACAATTTGAACCTTCAATGAGAATTTGTTCGGAGCACTTTGAAAGAATGCAATGAATGAACACTATCACTTAAATGGACACTCCCCTGCCCAAATATAAGATCAATAAAAATCACTGTTGAGTAGATATACCCCAAATTAAAATGTATCTGCATTTAATTATGTATTTCTTCATTGAGTTGTATCCAAAAACAGCTGCAAGTTCTCTTGTCTACTGCCTTTGCAAGCCCTCCCCTTCTAACTCCGCCCATGCTTTCTGTGGCTCTCCAATCGCAGACTTCCCAATACAGCTGCAGTTTTGCTAAACAAAAAAAAAAATGGGGCACGTTCTTCACACATATACCTTTTCAGCAAGCTAAAGTGCTTTAGGAGTCTGGAGTGCTGCTTTAAACGTGACCCTGCTTGTTTATAAAGTTCTGTATTTAGGAAAATAAAATCAATTAAAAAAAAAAAACATTACTCTTTGTGCATGACATTTTTCTTGCCAAACAAGATGGAGCTCAGTTATTACTTTTTATATCCTGATAATGGTATGTTCTATTACATTCCTAAAGCCACATTATTTTAATTTGTATTGTCCTGGTAGGGGAAACTTGACAGTAATGACACACTGACATTTATTCTTTGCTGTTTTGCGGGTTCTCTGTCTATTTTCATTGTATAAAATCATTGCTGGCAGTCAGCAAAGAAAACAAAACTCTAAAAATTATAGTGGATTTTTGTTGTATCTTTTTAAGGAATCTAAAAATATCTTCCATGCCTGTAAAAGAAGCAGCTGTTTATATGTGTACATTCTTTACAGTAAAGTATGACATTCTAAAGTAACTGGCATAGGTAAATCTTTTTAACAGGTTTGTTCCCTGGTAGACCCCCTAATGTAGACACAACTTGCTATTTTCTGATTAGACCCCACTATCTCTTTTCAAGATTAAACTTGTCATTTATCCACTGATCTGTGCACAGCATATCCAGATTTTGTAAATAATAGGATAAATGGTGAATCTTTCAGTGGCTGCTGGTGTTTTGTACAGCTGCGGTTATATAATTACTCACATCATGAATTACAGGGCCCACACAGAAAGGCAAAGCAGAGAAGCTAAAGTTGTACATTTACAACAATATAAACAAAGCTTTTTTAAAAAGAAATAGAACTCACCCCTGGATAAACCAGCTGCATTTTCTTCAACAGTATTTCATCTATAAACATGTGGTAAAGGCTAAATTTGGATGTGCCACGTTGAGGTTAACGTTGGTTAAAGGTGTACCGCCATGTTTGTAAAAAATCTGGCTATGCTAATATAACAGAATTAATGACGTAACACATTGCACCGTGTCCTATGATTCTGCAAGCATGGTGAAAATATGTTTTCTTCTCTATAACTTGACTGTACTTCGATGGATTTTAATGAAAGGATACCCGTCATATATGTATGCAATTTTTTCAATCTTATTTAATACATTTTACATTAAATCTTTCAAAACACCTTAGCTATACTTCTTGCAGTGAATACATCAACCCCTCCCAATGTCTTTTTTATTTGTAAAGGGAACAAGGTCTTTGGGATCTTGTAATTTGAATTGCTGTCATTGGAAATTTGTTCTGTATACGGATTCTCAAATCTAAAAATAAACTAAGTTTTGACACCAGTACTTGGATACGATTACTGAGGACAGCAGTGCATGGATAAGATTACTGAGGGAAGTCCTACTAATGTTTTACTTCAAGTTTATGTCAAGATCAAAAAATGAAAACTAATGAAGTCGTTTTTTTGTATGGATCGTGCCTTGGCATTTTTAAGTTGCAATCCTGTTTATGCAGAAATCTCTTCATCCACTATTTCCGCATGTCAAAAGTGTCAGATTTAATTGTTTCTCTTGGTTTATCTATTGCACAGTACCGCAGAATATTTTGTCACAATATAAATAATTGTTTCTCCTGGAGATACAGCAAAGTTTTATAGGCATATGCAAATATTACAAGTTATTAGAATGGAAAGTTGTATTTTTTAAACTATGTACTTTGTCTTTGAGGGATTTTGCAAACGGACAGGTTTTTAGAAATGGAACATGTTAATTTTCATACAATGTTTGTTTAATAAATGACCTCTTACCCAAGTTCAGAGCATTAGTTGTTTAGACATTAAGACGCCATCTTGTCCTAGGTTAGTGTGACACCTAGTTAGGGCCTTACCTACATCATGTCCTAGCTTAAGTTTTAGTACAAACATAGATAAGATGTCTCGGTCATGAAAAAACATCTTAGAGGTTGGGGAATGAGTTATAATCACTGAAGAGCGACTTTTTCATCTTTCAAGACTCTACAGACGGAGGTACTCAGCTCTGCAACATCTGTGTGTGTGTGTGTACTCCCTTCACCGAGTGTCGTCTGGTGTTTGGGGAAAGGGCTATATCAATTCAGTGCTTTATTCTTGAGCGAGAAGGAATATTTAACGGAGATACTCAGCTGGATTACTGGAGCTCTGTTACAGAAATATAATATAGAAAGACGGGATAGTTCTTTAAATATCTCCACCTCTTTGTTAATGTAAGGGTGATTGAGTTTTCCCTTAAACTTAAGCCCCAGGTGTTTCTTGACTGTAGCAATGACCTTGGCAGAGATCACACACTTCCATTTGCAATACCAATTCATACCAGCAATGGGTGGTGTGACAGGCAGAAAGCCGACACTCTGAGTCAATGATAGTCACCCATTGCTGCTCAGGCTAATGCTTCCTTCTAGCCCAAGTAGATCAGTGGGGATGTGTTGCTGGGAACTCTTGCTTAGCGTCAAAACATACAGGGGACTACAGACACTATAACCACATCAATGACAGGAAACGGTTACAGTGCCTACAGTGTCCCTTTAACATTGCTTTCACATGTCATCCAAACTGTTCATGGTTAATTGTGCAGTTTGGATGACTAGAGCAGTGTTCCCCAACCCAGGCCTCAGGGACCACCAACAGTCCAGGATTCATGTATTTCCCTGTTTTATTCCAAT